>NC_091460.1:56753259-56798259 GCF_027789765.1 Dendropsophus ebraccatus | reverse complement strand
CTCTCTGCTGCCACCTGTCCAGAGCAGCAGCAGATCCCCATAGAAACTCTCTCATGCTCTCCAGACTGCAAAAAATACACCACTTCCTGCAGGACTTACAGCAGCTGATAAGCACTGGAAAATTTGAGATTGTTTAATAGAAGTAAAATACAAATCTCTAGCACTTGCAGTAACCAGTTGATTTAAAAGAATTATTTTTTGGGGGGTGAAAAACCCTTTAATAATTACCGTTATTTTAAAACAACAGCCATTATTTGCCTTTAAATAGCGGCCATCCACTGAATTTCAGCAGTGTGTGAACATAGCCTTTCTGTGTTTTCAATCCACTCCTGGTTTTGGTTAACAATTCTGACCAAAATACTGAGCAAAAATACTGTGTGGAAACGTAGCCAAAGGCCATGTTCGCACAGCGTAAGTTTTGAATTAATCACGGCCATTGTTGCCAATTTGCAACAACGGCCATGATTAAATCAAAACTGATGTGCACTGCAGGCTGAGGGAATCCTGGCCTGAGTGTATTCACATAGTATACACTCCGGCCGGGATCCCTAGCGGCAGCACAGAACATGTCAGTTTTGTGCGGCCGCTATTAATAGAGTAGCGGCTGCACAAGCCTGACAAGTCACACAATGGAGGGTGCTCTGGCCGCACGCTCCATTGTCGGCTATAGTGAATTGGGATGTGGGCGCACACGGATTCGCCCGCATCCCAATTCAGCTCAAAGGAAGATCATCTGGCTGGTACTGGAGTACCGGCCTGTATGATCTTCTCAAATGCTGGCCGGTGTTTTCCGCCATGTGAACATGGCCTAAGGGTGTTACCAATCACTAGCAAGGATACCCGCCCTTTTAGGAATTGCTGTAGAAGAAGGTGGGCAGAGAAGTGTAGAGTGGGGTCCCATTCCAGGTTTTGCCATGGTGCCTTATTGTGAGTTCTATGTTTCAATCTTTATTACAAATTTTTTTAAAATAAATAACACATTTTAGACCCATAGCAAATAGGAAACAGTTAAAAGAAATCTCTAGTACAGGTGAAAGAAGGAGACAGGTGAGGAGAGATGTTAGATTTCAGAGAGCCATGAGGTGCATGTTATGGTCCTTTTAGATGGAGCGATAATTCGCGCGATCGCACGATTTTGAATGAACGATGTGTTTTTTATAACTAACATCGTTTAGACGAAACGATACATCGTACGGAAAAATCGTTTTGCGATCGCTTAAGCCTATCTCACACATAGGGTAAATCGGTGAACGACTGTTTAGACGGAACGATCTGCGAATTTTTTGCGAATGACGAACGACAATTTTAGAACATGTTGAAAGATCAAAATGAACGATTTATCGTTTGCAGTGTTTACACGTACGATTAGCGTTCGAATCCGATCGTTATCATGCAAATTCGAACGTTCAGTCTAAAAGCACCATTAGGCATCAGATAATATCAGGAGGAGGTTCAGGCCTGTAAGGTACAAAACAAGGATGTGGAGGCATAACAGATTGTGAGGGTTGAGACAAAAGAGAAAGATCCCTGGCCATAAATGTGTCAGAGGAAGGACCTGCGGTTACCAGACCAACCAGGTGCCGTAATACTAAGTATTCGGTTATAGGAGGGTAGAGCTATATCACATGTGCATAAGTATTAAAAGTAGTGAAAAAACACTCTTCACTGCCACAGCGCTGCCCCAGGCAGGGACCCCTAATGCCTAATGGAAAATCTAGTCCTGTCATAACGCTCATGCTGCTGGAACCACAAGTCATTTGGGTTCATCCTGCCCCACTGGCCTTGAATAACAGATCTTTTCTTATACAGGTCTTGTATCTCAAGCAGCATAAAAGTGATGATAGGTTCCCTTTAAGAAATGTTTATGTTTCCTAGACAGATCTTATGTCATTGAAGAATGTAAAATGAGCAACAAATATTTAAAGAAAAACATACAAACCTGCTGATAGGTTCCTCTAACTGGATAATTGGGGATTCCGGTGTTACTCTTCTTATTTTGCTGTTTTTCAGTAATTTAATAAAAAGAAAGTATGCAAATAAACTCGCTTGGTGCACTGGGGGCGTTCCCTGACCCCTCAGAGCACCTTCCCTGCCCGCCTGCCGGCTTGTACGTCCTCCTATTTATGCATATTCATATATCATAGATCTCACTCAGCAGCTGGGCGCTGTACACGGGGCTGCTGCTGCACATGTGCGAGATCTGGAGAGAACAGAGAGACGTCACTATATGTGGGTGGGCAGCACCCTTCAGTGCACCAAACTGGTTCAAATTTATTTATTTATTTATTTTTATTAAATTACTGGAAAATGGTGCCAAGGAGCAAATTGGAAGAGCAGCATTAGACCCACCAACTATCCAGCTACAGGTACCTATCAGCAGGTTTATCTGTATGAACCAGTTTTCATGTAAGGTGCTTTTATCCATTAAACATACATTTATTTAAGTGAGGTCATATGTTCATTTAGCTAAACGTAATAAGGCCTTATTTACATCTCCTTCATAGGAGTAGACCAGTGTAAAGGATACTGCACCAGAACCCCAGCAACTGGATATTTGCTGAAATTTGTAACCAAGGCTGTTAATGGAACTTTCAAAGCAGATGTGAACAGGGCCCAAACTTTCATAAACAACTAGTGTTTTTTTTTTTTTTTAATTAAAAAGTTAATAGCTGTCAGTCTTAAAGGTGTTTACTTTTCATACAATGTATCCTTTAAGGGCATATGGATATCACAGAGGGGGTCCATTCACAAGGATTCATACAAAGTGGACCCCTTTATAATTTGGGCACTGTAATGGCCACTGTAATATATATACAGCAATGTGCCAAGGTGCAGTCAAGGGAACATTCAGAGGCCTGGCTCCTGGTGTACCACTAGGGTATTGCAAATGTCACTGACAACTGATGGGTTATATATATATATATATATATATATATGTGTGATTTTGTTTTAGTCAATGGACTTTGACTGCCAGTTCACAGGGCAGTATGGCTAGTATTGTACTATTAGGGCCAGTTCACACTGAGCAAGATTCGGCGGCGAAGACTTACACCGCGGTATCCCGCTGCGCTCAGTGTGCTGCTGTAAGTCAATGGAGAGGGCGCGCGCTCGTCCTCTGCCGCCGCTGTCTGCTAAAAGAACTAACATGTTCATTTTTTGAGCGGAGAGGAGAGGAAGCGGACGAGCACGCACTCTCCCATTCGCTCAAAGCAGGACACTGAGCGCGGCAGGATTCCGCTGCAGAGAGCTCCGCCGCGGAATTACGCAGTGTTTCCTTAGTATGAACTGACCCTTATATGGAATATTACTGATATGATATGTCCACTAGAGTTTTATAAACCTGTAGCTTCTTCTTGAGGACACTATAATTGGTATGTGAGACTGTTGTGTATTTTTATGTAACCATTATGGATGGTATTACATATGTATTATGGCCTTTATTATGTAAACACTGCTTCTCATACTATAGCTCCAGACATTCAATGTGAGCCACAGTATCCATACACTAATAGTACACATAGCAGTATACATAGTGCTGAAGCACACATCAGAGGAATTATGCTCCAGGGTCCAGTGCATAAACTATTCCAAGACCTCCCAACAAGCATGCACTATAGTATTACTGTTCTCTTTGCTGTCTTGCTGCTATTTTCTGCAGTTTTCTGCTATTTTCTTATGTGCCTTTCATGAACCAAGATCTATGGGGGAGATTTATCAAACAAGGTGTGAAGTGAAACTGGCTCAGTTGCCCCTAGCAACCAATCAGACTCCACCTTTCATTTTCCAAAGAGTCTGGGAGGAATGAAAGGTGGAATCTGATTGGTTGCTAGGGGCAACTGAGCCAGTTTCACTTTACACCTTGTTTGATAAATCTCCCCCATAGATCTTGGTTCATGAAAGGCACATAAGAAAATAGCAGAAAACTGCAGAAAATAGCAGCAAGACAGCAAAGAGAACAGTAATACTATAGTGCATGCTTGTTGGGAGGTCTTGGAATAGTTTATGCACTGGACCCTGGAGCATAATTCCTCTGATGTGTGCTTCAGCACTATGTATACTGCTATGTGTACTATTAGTTTATGGATACTGTGGCTCACATTGAATGTCTGGAGCTATAGTATGAGAAGCATGGCTAATATTACTATATAGTCACTATGGTTAATGACGTGGACACAGTAGCATAATTTGGTGGGGGCGGCCGCTCTAGGGCCCATACAGGCAGGGGGCCCACTAAAGATTTTGCCCGTTAATGCAGTCTCCGCAAAAGCTATGGCTTTTTCCCCTTAGTTATAGAGGAGGAGACCTATGTGTGTGGGGCTAACGCCTGGGAAGGATCTTATCTTTGGGGGTTAGGGTATGGGATGTGCTGGCTAACTGAAAAGGGGGTGCCTAATTTGGAGGTACAGTCTACTCACAGTGGTGGTGGTGTCTAACCACCAGGAGGATTACCAGGGAGATTACTGCTGGGGAAGGGGGGTGGCTGGATGGGGAATACATACCCGGGGGATTACCTGCATGAGATGGTGCTGGAGGGGATGATGCCTACATGGAGGATACTACTTTTTTTTTTTTGGGGGGGGCGGGAATTGCCTGCATATAGAGGTCTAAATACTGGATAAATGCCACAGAGGGGAGTGTAACTTCTATATGAGGGTACAGAGGGCCCTAACTACTACTACTACTACATGGAAACAGAGGGAAATAATAACTATATTGGGGCACAGAAGACCTAACTACTATATGGATGCACAGAGAAGCTGAACTGCAATATGAAGGTACAGAGGGGCCTGACTATATGGGGGTGCACAGGGAGGGTCTATCTTCTATATGGAGGAACAAGGGGAAATAATGTACTATGTTAGGGTATAGATGGTGGCCTTTTTACTATATGAGAGCATAGAGGGACCCTGCGAACTATATGAGGGCTAAAAATGGATCTAAATACTACATGGAGGCATAAATTGGCTGCTCTCATATACCCTGTACACCAGGATTATCCGAGCTGCTCTCATATACCCTGTACACCATGATTATCTGGGCTGAATTCTCCTACAGTTTTAATGTATTGTCATGTATTGTTTCTATGGATTAGTAAAGTATTTATTCCATTTAGTTATGTTGCAGTAGTCTCTCTTTTTTGTATATAGATTATTTAGTATAGTTGCCTTAAACTGCATGGAACTATTTATTGTTATTACCCAGCATTTGTACTATACATTTACTCTATTGGTACTGCGGGTAAACCCTTCGGATGTTGCTAATTTGGTCACTGACCATGACCTATGGTGTAGTCCTCATGCTGCCCAATGGATATTAGACAGATAGATATGAGATAAAGAGATAGAAGAATGGATGGATGGCTAATTTGAAAAGCAAAAACTGCGCCATAGCTGCCCATATGTTGTTTGTGGTATTACAACTTGGTTCCATTCTCTTTTAGTGGAACTGAGCTGCACTACCACATCTAAGCTTTGGAGGAGAGTGGCGCTATTTCTGGAAAAAGGCAGCTATGTTTTTGCAATGTTGAATAACCCCTTTAATTTTTACATGGTTATATATGTGAAATGTAGAAAGTCTTTAATGTAGTAGAAAATACCCTTTATCTATCGGAAAGAATTGTCATCCACTGAGGTTCCCTATGGGTAACATAATCGGTTGGGGGCCCACTAAGGCTCACTCGCCCCCCTAGGCTGGACCCCTAGCTACGCCTCTGTGTGGACACTACTGGATCTGTTCTTATTTTGGCAAAATGATTGCCATTACAGCTTCTGAAGCCATTATAGTAATATTTTCTCATAACAGGAAATTTACGCAACTCACCATTTTATAAAGGGCCGCGAAACAGCTGTAACCGGCAACACAGTTTAGTTTTGTCAATAAAGGAACTATGGAATTGCTACTAAAGTGGTGAGTTCCGCAAATTTCCTTTTATGAGACATTGTGAAGCCATAGACTATGTATTTACAGCTGAGCACCCCACATAGCTGCTAACCTATTCCAGCTACCTGCAAACACCCACTCACTACATGCTTGAAATAAGAGTGTGTTTCATTGGAAGCTAATTCCTGCTGTCTCGGTGCTGTTCCTAATTACAATAGTAATATAGTTAGACTACTGATAGTGACCATATTGGTTACCACCTGTCACAGTCATTCCTTCATGTATTGATGGAAGAATAAAATTGTTCAACAGATATTGCATTGAGTCTTATCCAGCCTCCGCACAGTTCTGAGCTTTAAAGGGGTACTCGAGCAAAAAAAAACCCAAGAAAATTAAATCAATTGGTGCCAGAAATATCAAGAGATTTGTAATTTACTTCTATTATAAATATCAAGTCTTTCAGTACTTATCAGCTACTGTATATCCTGTAGGAAGTGGTGTATTCTTTTCATTCTGGAGAGCAGGAGAGGTTTTCTATGGGGATTTGCTACCACTCTGGACAGTTCCTGACAAGGACAGAGGTGGCAGCAGAGAACATTGTGTCAAACTGGAAAGAATACACCACTTCCTGTAGGACATACAGAAGCTGATAAGTACCGGGAGACTGGAGATTTTTAATAGATTTAAATAACAAATCTCTGGCACTTTCTGACACCAGTTGATTTGAAAGAAAAGTTTTTGCTATAGTACCCCTTTAAAAGGACAATGCCATTATGCATTGCCACAGGCTCTTCATGGTTCTATGTGGGGAGATGCTGCTTATGCCAGGGTATAGGGTTGCCATCCCACACCTGTCAAGCTCCATGCAAGAGTCCTATTGTAATTAATAGGGCCCCTGCTCGGAACGCACTAGGTGTGGGGCCATTTTTTCTGGCAACTCGATCCCCCAGCGTGAGCTGCATCTCCCAATGTGGAATGGGAAAGAGTATATGGCAGTGACCCTTTGAATGAAGAACTTAGTAGGACTGAGTAGTGTATGGATGGCCATCTGTGCTTTGGATGACCAAGACAAAATAGGCAGTGTATGGCTTCCACAGGACAAGCGGTCTCTATTGTTTACCAATCATGTATAATTTACCACTGCATTGTATGGCCTGCTTCGAAAATGCCACATTGTAAAGCATACTGTTCTAGCCATGATACTAGGCTATTACCCACTTCCCTTGTGAGGTTGGGGAGGTTGATAATTTTTTCCTCTGCAGGGTATAGTTGCCTATAAAAGTCTATACTTACCCCTCTGCTTGCACCTTCCAAACTATTCTCGGCAGTCACAGCCCACTCGGCCAATCACTGACTTAGATGGGACAGAGCCACGGCCAGTGATTGGCAGAGTGGCCCTATTACTGCCAAGAAGAGTTTATCTCGGAAGTGGAGGCTCTGCAGTCAGTGGGGGACAACAGAGGAGTGCAGACAGGAAAGTATAGGCTTATTATTGTATTCTGTAAACCAGCAGCAATATATTAAAAGTTACCTAACTGCAATCCCTTTAAAGTAGCAGTCCATTTTGTGATGATTGGTTTCCCATTCTGCTGCTCTAATGGCGTACATATCCTGCCGGTGCTGACCTCACATTTTTTCTATACCTTCCTCTTTCCCCAAGGATTTTGTAGACTGAAAATGGGGGGGGGGGATTAGGGGAAGATGGCAGTCTTTTTCCTTCTTCTAAACCACTGGAAAGTAGTTTTCTATAGGATTGGTCCTCTCAAGTGGTCATAATGAGGATGGGAAATTTGTCACGAGATCTGGACTGGATAGGGGGCGGGGTGGTATTCTCGAAGAAAATGGACACTGGGTTCACTGTACTATTCTAACATTTTTTTTGCCATAATAAGGCCATGTTCACACAACGAATGTGTTGTATAAATCATGGCAGTTGTTGCAATTAGCAACAACGCCCGTGATTTATTCAACACATATGTTGTATGTGAATGAATGGAATCCCGGCCGGAGCGTATACACATGTCCCGGCCGGAGCGTATACACATGTCAGTTTTCTGCGGTTGCAGAGAACCTGTCAGTTCACACAATGAAGCGTGCGGCTACGGCTGCACGATCTATTGTGTTCAGACCGCATCCGAATTCAGCAGGAATTAAGATCAAACGGCCGGTACTGCAGTACCAGCCTGAATGATCTTCAGTAACACCGACCGTTCTGTGATCCAGCTGGGTCACAGAGCGGCCGGTGTTATACTTAGTGGTCTAATAAATCCTACAAAAACTGTACACACCAATAAATATATTCTAAGTCCAAAGATAATAAATATTAATTTCCTTTATTCAAAACATATAATAGGACACACAATTATAAAAAATAGTGAGATATGCAGGAGATGATGCAGGTAAACCACAGATCACACCTGGACAGGATAATATCAGAAAAACCTGGGTAAACAACTACACTAGATATATATAAAGTGCATGTGCCAACGATATATACTAAGTACAATCACTAAGGTGTAGTCAGGGTATGTAAACATATAGAATGCCCAGAGTGGCCTAATAGCTCACACTATTAATACATTTGTCATATGACCCTACTGAGCAACTCTACTCAACTATACTCAACTATAAAGGGAGGAGCAAAAACTGTATAAAACATGTAATAAATTGGTGCAAGTCATGTATTGTTTCTGCAATTTGAGCAATTTGCTTAGGAAGCTTTCCCCAATATTACTAAGGTTAAAAGCTGCAAATATACATAAAATTAATCCTTGAAGTGATGTGAAGTAGAATCAGAGCAACAAGAGCTCAGCTGTAAAGTGATGGGACTAAAGTGACAACACAGGACTGCCAAATGAGGATGCACAGTTGCAGAACCATACTGGCTTTGGAAGCGTTGTCAGTGCCGGGACTGTTTTATGAGGTTCAGTTTTCCATGGCCAAGCACCTGCACACAAACACAAACTCCCTCACGAGTTGGCTTGAGTGTTGTAAAACACATCACTGGTGGTCACTGCCCAAGCAGGCACTACAACAGCATCATGTAGAGACTCGAATCACGTTTACCATCTGACAGTCTAATGCCTAGGTTCTAACTTGTCCTATGTGTATTATAGGGGTACATGCCTTGTATTTAGTACAGTATATACTCACTCTCCTTATGTAGGGTTTTTAATGTGTAGCACAAAGTATGATCATAGTTTTGGGGGTACTTTAACTGACAACAGAAACCAGAAACATTAAATCCCCATCCGCAGGACCATCAGGGACTGCCCCCCACCACGAATACACAGGAACAATTAAATCCTGCCCAGACTCTGTCCCTATGTGGTCAATGCCATTTCTTTTACTAGTACTGTCATAAGCTATATTGTAAGTAATGCATTCGGGTGCTTGGTACATAAGCCAAGTACCCATAGTACTGGTCTGTACAGACCTCAACACGCAGGTTATTTGTTTCCTAAAAGTAAAATAAAGCAACTTACCAAGTAGTCTTTATTAAAAATGTCCTACCATTTAGCTGCTGCTCAGAAAGATATATAAGTCGTCCTATAGGGAGAGGAAGCATGTATAAAGCACAGCTCATACAACCCATAGATTTTTAAGTCAAGGTAACCACTTACATAAGTAAAAATATCTTGTCTATAGTCGTAAAAAAAGAGAGGAAGAGTGCTGTCCCAGCTAGGCTCCCAACAGGGATCTAATTATTGTATTCTTTTTGGTTTTATATGTTTTACAGTGGTACCTTGGTTTAAGAGTAACTTGGATTGAGAGCGTTTTGCAAGAAGAGCTCACAGTTTTTCAAAATTGTAACTTTGTTTAAGAGCATTGCTTTGGTGTAAGAGCTTCCTGTACTGTGCGGAAGGGGGAGTGGGGGAAGGGCATGGTCTGCATAGCGGGGTCTACAGCCCTGTTCTATGACCCAGGAAGTCTCCATCACCTTCCAAGTGGCAGATCCACTTCAGGCTGGGGCTTGCATCAGAGGACAGGACTCTCTCCCTGGACAGAGAGTACTGAATTCATGTGCCCACATCTGACCTGCTAATTCCTTTGTGCTCCCCGCAGTTTCTGCCAGCCCTGGTGTTTCCAATCCTCTCTATTCCTGCTATAATGCGCATGCACTTACACTCAGCTATTCACACTGCTGCTATACTGTGCCTGCACTTACACTCAGCTATACACACTGCTGCTATAATGTGCCTGCACTTACACTCAGCCATTCTCACTGCTGCTATAATGTGCCTGCACTCACACTCAGCCATTCTCACTGCTGTATAGAAAAGTTTCTGTCACTGTTCTCCTGCACAGCTCTTTGATTCTCACTTCCTGATTGGTCCATGCTGAACACACACCCCTCCCTCATTTCTGTCATGTGACCACAAAGACTTCTGGCAGCAGCCCTGCTTCTCTATTCTATCCTGTTGTACTATGCTACTGCATTATGGGGATCTGCAGTTCCATCCTGTATCTACAAACTGCTGCTGTTTTTCAGGTTTATGCTGTTACTATACATTATACTCCACATGCTGATGGCTATATTGTACAGTAACCTATAATATGACACATTCAGCTGTTTCTCATTCTTTGTTTCATCTGTTCTACGTGTTATTCAGAATTTTAAAAAATCATTATTTTGGGGGTGTGGAACCAATTGTCTGCATATCAGTGATTTCTTATGGGAAATTTTGCTTTGGTTTAAGAGTGGATTTGGATTACAAGCACGGTCCTGGAACGAATTATGCTCGTAATCCAAGGTATCACTCTATATAACATGTAAATGTCTGTATGCTGCCACCTAGTGGCCACTGCTTTATTAGGTTATCTAGCTATTGATGAGGTAATCTCCCATATGCCTTTGCTTCTCCTTCTCTCCTCTGAGGTCATATCCTGTTCTCTTGCAGTATTCCCTGTGAGCAGACATGTTGCTCAGAGCTGAGAGAAGAATTTGTCTTAAAGGGGTAGTGCGGCGCTAAAACATTATTCACAGAATAACACACATTACAGTTATTACAACTTTGTAATGTATGTTATGTCTGTGAATCGCCCCCTTCCCGTGTCCCACCACCCCCGCACGTGTACCCGGAAGTGTTGGTGCATTATACATTACCTGATCCGTGTCGCACATGTCCTCCATCTTGTGCGTGGTGGGACCCGGGAAGGGGGCCATTCACATACATAACATACATTACAAAGTTGTATAACTTTGTAATGTGTGTTATTCTGTGAATAATTTTTTAGCGCCACACTACCCCTTTAACCTCTATTTTCCTGCAAGGTAAAGTTAATCTATTGCATCTTCCTCCCTGGATCTCCACATGCAGCTTGTGTCACTGGAGTAGTGATCTTACTATCTACCTACCTGTTTGTACAGAGAATACTGCTTACACTAACGTATATCAGCGGCAGAATAGGGAGAGGAAAGGTATAATAACTAAGACATTCCTAAGGCGAAAGTTCAAATTCCCCCTCACAGACTCGATGCTGAATCCCGCCTTCCATCAGTTTGGTAGGGCTCGCCGCTCAAAGAATTGACATGTATTGTACCATACTTTATGGCTTTTTTGCATTTTGCTAAGTGGCCAATATATGGTGCTGTATGACTATATAGTGACATACCTCAGACGCAAATGTTGGAGGTATACACTGGGAAATATTCTCGACATACCTACAACATATAGAATAACATGGGGTGCCTAGTGGAAACCTCGTCTTGAAATAGTGGAACTTCAGTTTGGGAAAGATTTTTGCAACTTATAGCCATCTAGTGCAAAGATGTTCCTTTCAGTTAGTCCTCTCACTGGAAACAATACATAGAACAGACTTAATGCGTTTAAGACAATACTTCTCTTATACCACCTAGAAGGGTACCACGTTTGCCAGGTATACTAGATTACTGGACACTAACCATTTAACAGAGACAGAACCAAAAAGAGTGGTAATAGAAGTAACTTACTGGAGAAGTATGAACAGATGGATGACATGGAACGGACATACCATTTGGAAACTAAACCCAAGTGGATTACAGTATATCACAGATATATAGCTATGTAGGTTGAAGAAAAGATAATATTACAGCATATTTCTATAGGTAGATAGGTAGCTAGATACCGTAATTATGGTAAACATCCATATAAGTGATAGATATATAGATAGATAGATAGATAGATAGATAGATAGATAGATAGATAAATAGATAGATAGATAGATAGATAGATAGATAGATAGATAGATAGATAGATAGATAATAGATAGATAGATAGATAGATAGATAAATAGATAGGGTATACATAAATAAGGGAGAGAGAAAATCAAAGGACTGCAGTACTCCAGGTTTTGGAATCAAAGGGTGAACAGTGAGTTTATTCCATCAAAACAGCCAATACATCAATAGCAACGTTTCAATCCCCAGATCTTTTTCAAGCAGGTTAATAGATAGATAACTGATAGAAAATAATAGATAGATAGATAGATAGATAGATAGATAGATAGATAGATAGGAGATAGATAGGAGATAGATAGTAGAGATGAGCGAACCGGGTTCGGGTTCGAGTCGACCCGAACGTTCGGCATTTGATTAGCGGGGGCTGCTGAACTTGAATAAAGCTCTAAGGTTGTCTGGAAAACATGAATACAGCCAATGACTATATCCATGTTTTCCACATAGCCTTAGGGCTTTATCCAAGTTCAGCAGCCACCGCTAATCAAATGCCGAAAGTTTGGGTTCGGATCGACTGGAGCATGCTCGAGGTTCGCTCATCTCTAATAGATAGATAGATAATCAATTGAAAAACTGCAGCACCTGAAGAGGTGGGTGCCTCCAGCAGCACCTGGTTGTAGGTGCATACAATATAAACCAGAAAATACTGTGGCACACCGATGCTTGAAGTTAAAATAGTGTTTTTCTTTATTGTCCCATGGAAAAAAATGTGCGACGTTTCAACTCAATCAGTATGAGTCTTTCTCAAGCAGTGAACACACACCCCTAAGGGTCCTATTACACTGAGTGATTTTTAACGATTAACGACTAACGATAAACGATCACAAATGAGATTGTGTATTGTTAACCTAAAATCGTTCACCATATTACACAGAACAATAATCGTTAGTTACAATTGTTACTATGATCAGTATTGCGATCATTACTATGATCGTTTATTCCTTCTGATCCCAGAAAAACAAAGGGCAATGTGCAATTACACTGAACGATTAGTGAAAAAATGCGGAACGTGAGCGAACGAACGTGGAATTACAGCGAATGATAAGTGAACTATTAATGATAATTTTAGGTTCAGATCTAAATAAACGATCAACGACATATGAACGATTTTTCGATCGTTGCCAGCAATTACACAGAACGATTAGCGTTTAAATTCAAGCAATTTAATGATTTTTCGCACGATAATCGTCCCGTGTAATAGGGCCCTATACACAGCAAGCCAGTAATTAATTGTGCATACAAAGTTACAAAATCAGTGAAAACAAGTATAGATATAGTGATAACTGTGGTTACATACATTATATATATGATATTTCACGGATGTTTTCACCATTTACCATATGATGTATGTATACTTACCTGTAACCACAGTTATCACTATATCTATACCTGTTTTCACTGATTTTGTAACTTTGTATGCACAATGAAATACTGGCTTGCTGTGTATATTTAAAGCCCATCCTAGGGGTGTGTGTTCACTGCTTAAGAAAGACTCATATTGATTGAGTTGAAACGTCGCACATTTTTTTCCATGGGACAACACAATTTGAACTTCAAGCATCTGTGTGCCCCAGTATTTTTTGGTATAGATAGATAGATAGATAGATAGATAGACAGAATACATTCAGAAAGTCTAAAGGCCCTTTCACTTTTTTCACATTTTGTTATGTTGCGGCTTTTGCTGAAATTAAAAAAGTTTTCCCAATCAATCTGTGGTTAATACCCCATAATAAGAATGTGAGGAAAAAAAACATTTAATAAAAGGGAAACATTTTGCAGTGTACTTTGCTGTGACTCTTGACATTCAGCTCTGGCTCCTCCCATTCCTCTTAATTATCTCTGAGATGTTTCGGCATCTTGGTTGGAGTCACCTGTAGTATACTCAGCTGATTGGACAAGATTTGGAAAGGTACGGCCCTGTCTTTATAATGTCTCACAGCTAACAATGTATATCGGAGCAAAAAATAAGCCATGAGGAGGAAAGAACTACCTGTTCAGCTCAGAGAATTTCAACCATCATTGCTGCATTCCACCAATCTGAGCTTAAAGGAGTACTCTGTCTGGGACCCCTTCTTTTACAATCACCTGGGAGAGGGTGGGAGAAAACCATCACATCCACTTGTGGCGAAACCGCTGGCCAGGGTAACTTTGGCGGTGTTGTGGCTGCTAGGTGGGTGTGGGTTGCTTGGGCATTTGTCACAGTAGCCTGGAGTGGCTTTGGTATCCACCCCTGGTCAGACAGGCACTACTTTTGCAGGTTTGGATAACCCAAGTGTAACCTGGTGTGTAGGTGCAGAATAATTGACAGAGTCCAGTAGCTTAACCAGAATAACGTCGGAGCGTCTTGAGGATCCTGTCCAATGTAGCTGTGTACTCTGCTGGGATAGCGTAGTTAAAAGGAGAATAAAAGGAAAAAGATACTTGTACTCACGTATAGATCTCTGACTTGATCTGACCACCTAATGCCCTACAGTGTGGGGTTACCCATCCTATTAGGGTAGTACGAGTTCCCAGGTCCCTGCACTGTGTGAAGCAGACTTTCCAAAACCTTTCAGAACAGCCGTGCGTTACAGCAGGATAAGTAGGCAAATGGCAGCTTTGTCCTGATGAGTCAGTACCATACTCAGATATACCTGCCTTAATCTTTTTGAGAGTATGCCTGGCGTGGACAAGGTGATCCTCAGATGTCCTTTCCTTTTGAGGGGTCTAGCACTGCATGTTAGTGGTGGTTACTTGCATAAAGAAAGAAGAAAGAGTCTCTTTATTCCCTGACAAGCATCCTCGCCGAAGCCAGGCCCTGACTTTACTGCAGCAGGAACTGTCTCTTTGTTGCTCTCTCCAACTCCTGACAAAAGACCTTCCCACCAGCAACTAATCTCCTTTTATAGGGGCAACTAAACCTCCTTGTGATTGGTGGGGCTGTGTAGTGCAAAGAGAGAAGGAAGAGGATAGACAAAGGAGGGAAACAAGCCTGCACCTGTGATTAGACTCAAGAACAACCTGTGACAAACAACCCAGTGCATTCCTTCAGCTGTGCATAACATAAGGCATACAGAAAATGTAGTAGTGACACCTATTGGGGAAAACACAGAATACACTTTACCCGTATCCCACTGTAGGAACCTGGAACGAGTTACTTCATCTAGGTGCAATAAACACTTAATGGCAAACCTGTACTGGGACACTACACACTTACCTCCCCGATCTTAGTGCTGCCACCTGCAGTGCTGCTGCTGACACCCACTGCCGCCCAACCTGTCTGGAGTTTGCAGATAAGCACCTAAATGACTCTCAGGCTGTGAGAATCAACATTATCTAGTCCAATGAAACTTTATGGCGTCAATTTTAAGCATGATGTGTGGAGGAAGCCCGACACTGCACATCACTTCCCCATGACCTCTCTACAGTAAAGCATGGCATTGCCTGCATCATGCGCTGGTGGTGTTTTTTTAGCACCTGGGACAGAGAGACTGGTCAGAGTTGTGGGAAAATTTCAGTTAAACTATCAAAGACTAGCAAAGATTTCTAATATCCTGTTTTCGCTTTGTCATTATGGGGTAGTGAGTGAAGAATCATGGGGAAAAGTTTTTATTTTTTTTATTTTAGCCTACAATATAAGAAAATGTGAAAAAGTGAAATCTTCTGAAGGCTTTCAGGATGGATTGTAGACAGAGCAGAAGATAAATGGAAGGGTGGATAATTGGATAGATAGATAGATAGATAGATAGATAGATGAGATGGATGGATAGATCTTGATAATCACATCATTTAATGGAGAAATTAAATTTTAAATTAATTAATAATTAATTTTTGACAACAAAGACAACATTCTCTGTGGTGGCGAAGAAGGAAGGTAAACTGGAGAGGAATGGGAGGCACTGGCAAACCCCTGTAGACCAAGCGCCAAACTCCCCCAAACAGTTATTGCTTCATCAGACACAGGCTGCAAATAAATTAATCAAAAGCAAATATGTCCAATGTGTGAACCATTTGATGGTAATGGATGGAAATTAAGATTTGCAGATATTATTTTCTGTCATTCAGTCTAACAAAGTGAACATTTATTGCATATATATTAAAAATTATCCTTTAATGGAGTGCTAGTGGGGGGAGCGCTGTAGAACTGCTCCCAGAGGTGATTTGCCCTATGTACGGGAGGTGGCTGATATCTGTGCGTTTTCCCACAAGAATATATTTCAAACATCGCTTGAAACGATTGCTAAATTGAGATGTTATTTAATGGCAGCTGCAATTGTTTGATGGTCTGGAGGGAGAATTTTATCATCTTCATCTTATTGCTTGTACAGACAAGACAAACCAGATTCTTGTCCCCAAATCACTCAGAGCCAAAGTAGCTAGTTGACCTCTTGACACCGAAAGAGTTAACGGCTAGATTGCCGCATGATCATAGATAGTCGTATTAAAACATACTCAGTTCTCTTTCCTCTTCCTACAGAATTCCCATTTCCCATCATAAATCAAATGAGTTATCGCACTGTGAAATATTGGAGACTTTGGCCCATAACATGCCTGCTGTATAATGATGCCCCTGTCTCCAGTGGAGACGTCTTGTATCGGCTGCTCTACCATACATGTTGGAAGAAGAGGATGCTGAAAGACAAACTAGCCTGGAGGGAAATAATTCGTATGATAACTTAGTAATAGCAAATGAATGAATACCCTAAATATATACACAGTGTCAAATATTAATGGCAGACACTATTCTCCTCGGCCTCGGTCATTCGTTACTGTCTGGGTGGATTGTATGAAGTTCCCTTTGTCCAGTTTTGGGACAGTATTACTGCTTTTATTTACAAGAGCAGACAGGAAAGGAAAATGTTGCAAGTATGAATCCTTTTTTTGGGTGCAGGGAACATGTTTCTCACGCTCTCTTGCCATACCTCACTACCACCCTAGCAAAAAAAGGAAAGCAACATTAAGTCATTAAGTGTCCTGCCAAGTATAGACACAATTCTGTCCATTCTTCCTCGTGAAGGCTACAAGTCTGATGTAACAATGGTAATTTTTGAGCCTAATGGTTAAGTGTCCTAAGATGGATGGTGCAGGCGGAGAGTCTAAGGCCTGGGGCTATGTCCCAGACTCTGGCTGTCCAGCCCTGACCTCCTCTTACTCTTTGCCATCACATCAGGCACCAGGGCTGTGTTGCAATTACTTGCCCCTCTTACAATACCCCTAAATGTTGAGGAGACCCATCTCATGCTGTGTCTATCGGTGATTGACCTTTGTGAACCTGCTGAAAAATCACTGAGCCATTGATCCGTATGCCATAATAAAGCTATTACTTTGTTAATGTTGTGAAGATGTCCACTGCGAAGCAGCACCTTCCATATGCTCCATTTCATACAGCAATATGGATATAAAATGTTAACTATTGATGAGTGATTCTTGACCGGCCTCAAGCTCCATGTCATGCTGTGGGACGATAGATGGACATTCACTGCAGCTTAATGGAGATCCTGCTTGAATATAGCACTATGCTACATAAATGTATTGGTACCGTCTGTACGGAAGATAAAATCATGACAGAAGAGAAGATGAGATCTGTCTATTGGTATAATAGAAAAATTATAGGCACTTTTTCAGCTTGTGGCCTTGTTTCACACAGACAGGTAAAGTACAAGGCCACATCTGCACTGGCAGCTATGTTTGGGGCTCGATTCCGTCCACACCACTCAACTGGTCCATTGCACAATGGGAATTAACAGATCCAATTAAGTTTAATGGGGCCTGCCAGGTTCACATGTGGTGTCTGTTTATGTGGCAAGATTTGAGCAGAAAAAAATACTGCAGGCTAAGGTCTTTTTGTCTTTCTGTTCAGCTTCTAATAAATAAATGGATCCTGCAACATGGCCCCCTGATAGAGCTCCAACCCAGATGTGACTTTACCTTTAGTTTATTACAGGACTTATCTAATAGTTTCATTAAATATCTGGAAATCCTTATTTTATTGCATAAAATTTACTGGGGAATGTTTTGAAAAAAGTACAGCCCAGGTGGGTGGGCCATTTTGTATGCCAGCCTTTGTGGTCCAAAAAAATTCTGTTATATCTCATAATTTATGAGGGACTGAATTGCTGGGAGAGCTAAAGGGACGATAAATCAACTGGTGTCAGAAGGTGAAACAGCTTTGTAAATTATTTCTGTTATAAAATCTTAAAGAGGTACTCTGGGCTATGTGTATTTTCAGTTTATGGCCGGGAAGAGGGTGCATATAGAAGCCGCCGGTCACTTACCTCTCCGATTCCCGCGCTGGGTCCTGGATCACGTCACCCCGTTCTTCCATCTGGCTGCCGCTTCCTGGTCTGAGCTGGGGCTTGAGATGTGACGTCACGTCCCAAGCCGCAGCTCATACTAGGAAAGGAAGCTGCAGCCGGACGGGGGAATGTGGCGGCGCGATCCGGGACCTGGCGCTGGAACAGGGGAGGTATGTGACCGGCGGCTTCTATATCCACCCCCTCCCTGGCCGAACACTGAAAATACACATAGCCCAGAGTACCTCAAAAGTCTTCCAGTACTTATCAGTTGTTGTATGCCCTGCGGGAAGTGGTGTATTCTTTTCAGTCTGACACAGTGTTCTCTGCTGCCACGTATCAGAAAGTGGAAATTAGTGGGGCCAAAGCAATGTAAGCTATTACATCTTCTGGGGCTAACAAAAATGATTGTATTCACTGGCATCAAGCATCCTATGCATGGTGATGATTTTCCTGGTGCATATTAGGCCAAGCACAAGGTAGTGTAAACTTAGGGTCTTATTACATGGGCTTATGGTGGCCTGATCAATACTGTAAACGAGCAGCGATCTGCTAGATCGGCCCTCGTTTACTGGGTCTATTACACATCCCGATAATGATTTAGCAAGGACTGCACAAACATCATTAGCGATGTCCATGCAGCCCCTGCTCAAACAGTTAATACATTTCCTGCCCACGTTCCCAGTCTGCTCCTGCGTTCTGTATGCGTCCCCGCGCTGAGGCTGCAGCTTCAGAGTGATTGGCTGAGCGGCCTGTCAGAGATGCCGAGATGCATTCAGAGCACAGGAGAATACCGGCAGTGTGGACAGGTAAAGTATTCACTATTTGGGCAATCGTCAGCTGCCGGCCTTGCATCGCTACTTGTCATTGGCTGATGATTTTAGGTCTGGGCCTAAAGAAACAATTGTTTCATTGTTTGATCGCTGTCAATGGCTGATTCAGCAGATTATCACCCTTAGACTAGACAGTTTAAAGGTATACAGCCTAGACCACCATCTCTTACAGAGTATCAGTATATTAATGCCACTGAGATAAATCTGGTGTATTTGTGTTTTAGTACATTTGCCCCAATGTATATTCATCATTACTACATAAGCTTTATTTCTATAATACCAATAACCTCATATAACAGCTCCCTGATCTCATGTTCACCATAGTAAATTTAGGTCTACATGATATTTCCCACTGAGTCCCTTTTTAAAGTCACGCACTGAATGAAGCAGCCGTGTTGTCTCCATCTTCTTTAAATCCCATGGATACATCCAGAAATCATCCATTTCAGGTGACATGAGTAATTCTTCCATTAGAAAAGCCCAGTCATTATCCCTTTATCTCCTTGTAAACTTTTCGTGTTAAAAGTTAACAAGATGGAGCGCTGGTACATTGACACCATTATGTCGGGATTGTTGGCCCTGACATTTGTTTCTTTTCTTGCCATTGTGCCTTTGCCCTCACTTGGAGATTTATGTATTTTTGATATTAAATTCCTTCTCCCTTTAACCTGCTCTCTTGTTGACTTTTATTGACCTCAGAGACCTTTTCCCTGAAAGTTTCCATATTTATTTGTGAGCCGTGTCCTAATAGGTGCCCTCCATTGTCTCCCCTACATCAGGATGGCGTCCCCAGTTGCACTTGGAGTTTGTTCTGTTCTTGAACTTCCGTGGGTCAGCATAGCCCACCACTGATACTTCTTTGAGATGTACACCCTTTCAATTCTTCACAGGGGCCTTGTACAACAAGGATTTTCCCTCCTAGATACCAAGTTCCTAATTACTTAGACAAACAACTCCACTAATCATGGGGCAGGCCTCCTAATGCTTAGGGTTTTTGTTTGCTGGCCTCCCAATGCTCCTGCTGTTGTAGAATGGCAGATTGGCCTCTATGACCTAGGACTACTCCTCGACTTTCTCCTTGGAGCAGGCTGCCCTGTCCAGATCTCTCTGGTTCAAAGGGCAGCCTCCTGGGCGCAAAACTTGGCAGCAGCTGCTGGAGGTGACATGGCCAGACAAGAGAAAGCCTCAGCTCACATACTCTCTGAGATGAATCAATGTATTTTTGTATTTCACATTTCTGTGCGTGCCTGCCACAGCTCAACTTGGCTGACATACAAAGAGAAGGCGTAGATGTTGTAGATGTTCAGCCTTTGAGTGACTTGGGTCTGGAGACTTGTCTGCTTAGTATCATCCACTGATGTGGTCATTTTTTCCTATCTTTATGATGAGGGTTGTGATTCTTTCCCATGCTGCCCTGTGAGTTATGCCCTGGAGGTCTTTTGCAGACTGGATACTAATTGTAGGGGCTGTGCACTACTGGCAGCTATCATGCCTGGAGCCGATCACCACAACCTTAATTGACAAGGACTTGTCTGTATTTAGGAGCAGCTGGTCCCAGCGCTGGTATACCAGTGCAATCTTAACACAGCGTCTCTAGCCTGGAGCAGTGAGTGTAAACGTGGTTAAAATCAAGAAAGATTTATAGTGTGTTCTCCAGGGTGAAAGGAACATAAAGCAGCCACCAAGATCTTCCCTGGAAGGGGTCTCATCCATCAGCCTCCCAATCTTTGTCGCATGTCTAGCAGCCATGCTTCACGTATAATTAATAATAGGGCGGCCGTTTAGGATAATTAGGCAGGTGACAATATTTGGAGACAATATATCACTGCAAACAAGCCCGGATGGGGGGGGGGGGGGGGATGATCAACGAATGGTCCGTAAGGGGGTCGTTGGATACCTACAAAGACTATCCTGTTCATTCCTAGACTATATAAGGTGTGGCTGCTGAGAATTATGTCCATCTAGGGTTGCATTTATTAATATGGGTGATGCAAGCTAGGGCAACAAGTCTTAAAAAAAATCTAAATTTGCCTTAATATTCTGCTTAAAAATTGCCTGTATATACATATAGTCACGTACAATACTATTTAGCTGTTTATAAGAGAAATGAGTGACAGGCAATATGATTACTATTACAAAACTATCCAGAATTCTGGGTTCGTAAAAAAACTGGTGAAAATAGGTTATTTTTTCTCTATGTTGGTTTAACTCCACATTTCCCTAAAGGATTAAATTACAAATACCTGCTAAATACTAGATCTGAACCCAGCCTAAGTAGGAGGATTTGCAGGAGTCTGGAAAGGTTTGGCAATAACCCATGTAGGGCCTATATTCATACTGATTCTATAGATTGTCACCCATCTTTTCTAGGAAAAGACTGAATATGAATGTTAGCTTGACAAAAGGGCCTATGTGAATTTTTGGGAAAATTCTCTTTAGGTATCGTTCTCATAGTGATTGTTTCTGATGCTTCTGTATACTTTTGGAAGTGGGAGCAGGTATTTAGACATAATGTAGCTTACTTTCCCATATGAAGGACTCGCCACTGAAGAGCCTTTCACACTGTTATGAATACTTATCTATTGACTCCAAACAAGAGAAAGACATGGGTTTTGCTTCATTATGTGAGAACCTTTTAATTTTCTCACAGTTTGCACGTGTTAAAACAGGGAATAATAGATTCCGAACCTTCATTCAAATTTCAATGTTTTTTTTTAAACTTCTTTATTTTAAACAAAACTTCTCTAACTTTTTTTCTTGTTTTCTCAACTTTTTCTGCAGGAACAATACCAACATTGAAGGCCACAGTTGGGAGCCTGCACAGTTGGAGATCTTTGGTTCCATTTTAGACATCTTTGGATTTCATCAATCAAACTGACTGCAATTTTCCATAAAAACCCCTGAATTTGGGTCAGAAAGTGGGCAATCCAGATAAAGATCATTCTACTTGTCTTGTGAGATGATAAATAGGCAGGCTTTCAGTACAACAATACAAGAAGTTTCAGATTTGTAATGCACGTCTATAGCTTGTGAATGCAAGTGAGTCATTGCCATTTCTGTATGTTTTACCATGCTCAGAAGAGACGTCTATTGCAATGTCTCTGTTACCACAGCCGACTTCCAAAGGGATTCTGAATTTATAATATGTTGTTTATCTGAAAACTTGACAGTATAGCTACTGTACTGTGCTGTTACTGTCAGGATACCACAAAAAGTACAGAGGCTACAATGAGGGGCCAAAGACTTTTACATACTATTTTATAAAGGGTTCTATAATTATCACTGGTATTACATTTGATGGTGCTTTTTGCAGTACTTCCTGTTGGCACTCACATAGTGTGTTAAAATAATACTGGTATTATTAGTATGATGACTATGATACATGTCCATACTGTTACCTAAATAACAGTTATACAGTGCCGCTGCAATAATACACTGTATAAATAACATTATATATATATTTTCTAAAGTAGTCTAAAGTGCCTAGAAAATTGTATTATAGCAGCAATAGCACCACTGCACTGTGACAGCTCTATACGAAATTTAATAACAGTACCATATACTGTTTATATAATACTGCTTGGAAATGTTTGGCAGTCCCATAGAAAGTAAATGGAACAGGGGCCATGCATGCGCAGTGTGCTCCAATGATTCAAGGGATAATCTTCATTCTCGGAATTGGTGGGGCTTCTAGCGGTCAGACCCCCACCAATCAGCTTGTTGTCCCCTATCCTTTGGATAGAGTGGTCTACTCCTGTGTCTAATTTATTGTGGTTTACACTTGGTCCTGATGGATTCCCTAAGAGGCACGCGCCTCTAAGTAAATCCGCCAGAGTAATTAGGGACGGTCTTAATAAATGTCCCCCTATATACAGATCTCATACTCATATGAATCTATAGGAATGCACTTCATCCATTTGCACTCTGTGGACATTCATAAGTAAATTTAGATTTGGTAATTTTTTTATTGAGTGCTCATACTGTATGTCCTGGAAATCTCTCAAAGTATATGGTAAAAGTCTGTAAAAGAATGACCAAGGCAAAGTACCTGAGCAATGGGCAAATTGTGATGTTTAAATGAGCAGGTTATCAGCACCCCACCAATCTGCTATTGATGGCTTTTTTCAAGAATAGGTCATCAATATGTTGTGGCTGGAAAACCCCTCTAATACTGTGTAGTAAGGATGTCAGAGTGATCCTGCCGACCCCTGTCCATTGCCAAAAGCCTCTTTAGCGAGTGAATAACTGGACCATAGAGCAACAGAAGAAGGTGGCTTAGCCTGGTGAATCACATTTACCATTTGGATCGCATGTCCATCATCTACTTGGGGGAAGAGATGGAACCAGTAAGCACTATGGGAAGAAGACATAGAAGCAAAAGTGGTGTTATGCTCTGGGCAGTGTCCTGCTGGGAAATATTCATGGGGATGTTACTGGACATTTACCACCTAACTTATTTATGGCAAAGACCTCCCCTTCATGGCAGCAATGTTTTATAATGGCAGAGGTCCCATTTTAGCAGGATAATGCTCCAGCCCCACTGCAGACATTGTTCAGGAATGGTATAAGGAACATGACAAAGAGTGAAAAGTGTTGAGTTGGTCCTAAATTCCCCTAATCTCAAACAGCTCAATGATCTTTGGCCAGTAATATGCTAGGATCTGGTGCATTTGCGCCAGGTACATCTGGACACCTTCAGAGGTCTTGTGGGGTCCAGGCATGGATCGGTCAGAGCTGTTTTGGCAGCACAAGGGGGACCTACACAATATTAGACAGGATGTTTTATCCTATGGCTGATTGGTGTATTCTGTATATTGACTTTTGAGTCACATTACATCAGTATGGAACTGTATAGACGTGTCCAGTAATAAGAATCTCTGGACTAGATACTGTAGGTAATGGGAAATAACTATATGGTGATGTCCAAAGCAGTAGTAGTGAAAAGGGGATATCCAGGATTAGAAAAAGCACAGCTAAAAACAGCCCCACCGCTGTCCCCAGGTTGTGCGTGGTATTACATTTAATCTCCATTCACTTCAAAAGAGCTAAGCTGCAAAAGCACACCCAAACTGAAGACAAGAGTGGTGCTTTTTTTGGATTAAAGTGGCCTGGGTAACTAATTGAACCAGTCACATGACGTGCATATTTGTTGCCAAGTGTCTGCTGGGCATTTGTTGCCATGTAAGTGCCCAACCTTTTGAAAGTAAACCCCTTCCAATCCAATCTGTTGTGAGTGATGCCCCCTACATCATAGGACATGCTAGACCCATCAGCTTTTTCTCACATATGTGGTAGCTGAATAATTTAAGGAGTTGGATAATAATTTACCATCCCTTTTCATTCAGGGCATGTTTACTTTGTCCTTTGCTCAGTACCTAGCAAAGTCATTCATCACAGAACTGAAGGACTACAACGTCACATACTGTACTAAAGAATTACATGGGTATTCATTCAATTAATTTGGGGCATTGTCATGTAATGTTTACCCTGTTGCAGTCTAAAGGCCTTATTCCACGGGTTGACTGTGAGGAGCAAACAAGCGTTGCCAGTGCTCGTTTGGTCCTCGTTCACCGCTCACTGCGGGCCGCTATTACACGTGGCGGCAGCGAGTGGGTGAGTGCGGGAATGGCCGTAAAGAGGTGCGCAGGGGGGGGCGGGCTGCCGGGTGATGGCTAGATCATCCAGGCAGCCCATAGCAGATAGCAGCAGTCTGCTGCTCCTATTCCACGGAGCGACAGCAGCAGATTGCTGCTATTACAGTTGTTTGTTTTTCAACATGCTTGAAAGACAAACGACTGCAACATGCAATCATGAACGATGTCGGCTGATTGTTGCCTTCTATTTCATGGGACGATTATCGGCCATAACGGACGATATTGGCCGAATACGTACTGGGTGGGAGCGGGAGCGGGGGAGGGGCATGGTCTGCATAGTGGGGTCTACAGCACTGTACTCTGACCCAGAAGGTCTCACTCCCCTTCCAAATCTACTTCAGGCTGGGGCTTACATCAGGGGATTGGACGGTGAAGGTAATCTCTTTATAGCTGTAACTCCTCTCTCAGGGCCGGCTCCAGGTTTTTGTGGGCCCTTGGGCGACAGAGCCTCGGCGGGCCCCTTTGAGGAGCAAATCATGGAGAGACAGGCGAGGAAAGATTTGCAGCAGAAGAAACATGCGGCTGCTGCATATCTTTCTCCTCCTGTATCTCCTGTTCTCTGTGGTAGTCAGGACTCTGGAGGAGTCAGACCCAATGACAGGATTTTATATATATATATACACACACACACAGAGCAGGAGCTGTATACAGAACAAGCAGCCCAGCATGTTATATATATATATATATATATATATATATATATATATATTAGGGATGGTCCGAACCTGCCGAACTCTCAGCATCGATTCCCGCTGTCTTCCACCTCCGTGGAGAGGGTGGATGCAGCGGGAGGACCGCCTGGAAAACTGGGATACAGCCATAGCCATAGGCTGTATACCAGTTTTCCAGGCAGTCCTCCCGCTGTATACACCCGCTGCACGGAGCTGGCCATTTATTTATTTATATACAGAACTAGCAGCACCAGCATGATATATATATATATATATATATATATCATGCTGGTGCTGCTAGTTCTGTATACAGCTACTGCTCTCTGTATATATATATCATGCTGCATGATATATATATATATACACACACACACACACAGATAGCAGGAGCTGTATACAGAACCAGCAGCACCACTCCTATATACAGCTCCTGCTCTGTGGATCGATAGATAGATAGATAGATAGATAGATAGATAGATGAGGTCCTGCTGTAATATATATATATATATATATATATATATATATATATATACATACATATGCATGTTACAGCAGGACCTCTATACACAAAACAAAACAACAAGAAATTCCAGAACATACAGTAAACTATTAGTTTACAGAGCCTACCGTCTGCCCTCTATCAGGTCAGGTGTCCGATCACATGACCCATGACATCATCACAGGTCCTTCTTACTCAAAGGTCCTTTTCTACCTACTCAGCTGTAGGGAAGACTTATGGAGGGAGACGTGAGCCCGGGGCCCCCAGTACGTATCGGCAGGCCCCTAACTGTCACATGCGGCCTCTAGGGGCCCAGTCCCCCCTGTTACTACACTTTTTTTTTTTACTAACAGAAAAAAAATGTAGTAACAGACAAGAGTGGGCCCCTAGAGGACCTGTGGGCCCCGGCACTTGCCCTAGTCAGCCGGGTGCTGACGCCGGCCCTGCCTCTCCCCGGACAAAGAGTGCTGCATGTATGTGCCCACATCTGCCCCGCTCATTCCTTCATGCTCCCTGCAGTCTCTGTCCGCCCTTGTGTTTCCCATTCTCTCCATTACTGTACAGTAACATATAATATCACATATTCTGCTGTTTCTGAATGTTTGTTTCATTTATTTTACATGTTATTCAGAATAATAAATCATTATTTTTGGGGTGTGGACGAATTGTCTGCATATCAGTGATTTCTTATAGGAAAATTTGCTTTGGTTTAAAAGTGGATTTGGATTACAAGCACGGTCCCGGAACGAATTATGCTCGTAATCCAAGGCACCACTGTATTTTATATTATCTTTGGAAAAGGGAGGTAAGTGGGGTGATGTCATTCCAAATTTTGTCCACTGGGGCCACATTAGGGGTTATTATTAGCCTAGTTTCCTGACACTTAAGTAAAATGAATCTTAATATTGTTGCTAGGGTTATACTATGGTCTTACTAATTTTTTGTTCCAAAATGGTTTACATGCAGTAAGACTAGTCACTTTGCCAATGTATTATCTGTAGTCGAAATGCCTCTGTAAGGCTAAGCGGACATCAGTAAACTAGCCTATATTAGTGGTACATATACAGTATTTACGGGCAGCCATGACAGTACGCTGAAGTCATCAGATCCAGCTGGAATACACTAGATGTACGTAGGCCCACGTTACATGACCAAGCTTCTACCATTATCTCCTGTTTGTGTCATTTGTCAATCCCCCTATAGTACTGTTATCTCTATATTCTCATGATTGTGGAATGATTGTGTTTCATATGCTGGGCAGCAGATAGTTCAGTGTGTAATGAGTAACATAGTGTCAGAGAGGTCACTCATCAGTATAGGGGCATGTAGACAGCTGTAACCTTAGACAAATATATTGGTTTATATCATCCCTTACAGCTTTCTCCCTTAGTTTCACAGTTTAGGCTAGGTTCACACTTTGTATCTGTGCGGCTGTTATGCGGGCGGTAAATCATGGGCTGGATTTTTCCGGTTCATGCGTACGCTGGAAAGTATACGATATACGGCTGCACAGTGCACACTATGTATGAATCTACGGCCCGATCGTAAACTGACCCGTAAAAAATGAACAAGACCATTGTTTGCGGCTGGAAATGCGGCCGTGGATTGACAGGCGGTCCGTACGGAGTACTTCAAAAATAGCCGGCAATGATGCCGAATGCCGATGCCTCTAATAGTTAATATATTAAATTAATAAAATACATTTTCTTTGTAATAAAGTCCATTTCGTTGTTCAATAATTTAATTCTAACGAATCCATCATTGTGCAATTAAATATACTGTTAAAATAAAAAAAAAAAAAAAAAAAAAAAAAAAAATATATATATATATATATATATATAAATAAATGTATATTTATATATATATATTTATTTTTTGACAGTATATTTAATTGCACAATGATGGATTCGTTTAAATTAAATTATTGAACAACGAAACTGATTTTATTTCAACGAAAATGTGTTTTATTAATTAAATATTAATTAGTACAGGAAGCTCCAGTAAGCTGTTAATTCATATTGCCGGCAATAGAGCATTCTGTACTAATCATCACTTTACTTTAATTAAAACATCAAATGTTTCTTTTAATTATGTTATCACAATAGCATTATTAGAAGAAACATTTAGAATTATATGTGCGCTCAGCTGATTGGCTGATCGACTGAGCGCACATATAATTAGCGGGTCCGCAGCACAGTGACTTCATTGTGCTGCGGACCAATGAAGAGGCAACATCGGGGTGAGTATAGAGCTCTCCCCACCCCCTCCCCAGCACTGCACCCCTCCCAGCAAGGAAGGGGGGTCAGTTAACCCCTTCCTTGCTGGGATGGGTGCAGTCTGACATCAGTCTGGCCCCCAAGGGGTTAAGGGGGATGCAATGCATCCTCCCTTAACCCCTTGGGGGCCAGACTGTAAGCAGCGATCTGTAAAGATGCTGCATACTGTAAGGAGCACAACACTGCTTACAATGATGGGTGTTGTGCTCCTGTTTGTGTGTTTTTTGTGTGTTTCTCCCTTTTTGTTTTTCAGATATCGGTATCCTGTGGATTACGTCGGATTCCGTGGACTACGTCGATGACCAGCGGTTGTTTGTTGTTTTTTTTTTTATAAAATGGTCAATAAGGGGTGTGGGGGTGTTTTTATTTGAATAAAATATTTTTTTAACTTGTGTCTTGTCTTTATTTCTTTACTTTATAGACTTAGTAGTGGAAGCCGTCTAATAGACAGAATCCATTACTAAGTCGGGCCTAGTGTTAGCCGGTATAAAATGGCTAACACTAACCCCCCATTATTACCCCAATGCCACCAGGGGTACTGGGAAGAGCCGGGTGCCAGTGGTCCCGGAGCGTCAAAATTGGCGCTCCTGGACTGGGCGGCAGCAGGCTGGTAAGATTTAGGCTGGGGAGGGCCTAAACCAATGGCTCTTCCCACCCTGATGTTACCAGGCTGTTGTCGTTTGGTTTTTAACCCGGCTGGTTATAAAAATAGGGGGGACCCTATGCGTTTTTTTTTTTTTTAAATAAATAATTTTAAAAAATGCATAGGGTCTCCCCTATTTTTATAACCAGCCGGGTTAAAAACCAAACGACAGCAGCCTGGTAACACCAGGGTGGGAAGAGCCATTGTTTTAGGCCCTCCCCAGCCTAAATCTTACCAGGCTGCTGCTGCCTGGTCCAGGAGCGCCAATTTTGACGCTCCGAGACCACTGGCACCCGGCTCTTCCCAGTACCCCTGGTGGCATTGGGTACTGGGGTAATAATGGGGGGTTAGTGTTAGCCATTTTATACCGGCTAACACTAGGCCCCAACTTAGTAATGGATTCCGTCTATTAGACGGCTTCCACTACTAAGTCTATAAAGTAAAAAAATAAAGACAACACACAAGTGAAATTTTTTTTTTATTCAAATAAAAACACCCCCACACCCCTCATTGACCATTTTATAAAAAAAACAACAACAAACAACCGCTGGTCATCGACGTAGTCCACGGAATCCGACGTGATCCACAGGATACCGATATCTGAAAAACAAAAAGGGAGAAACACACAAAAAACACACAAACAGGAGCACAACACCCATCATTGTGAGCGGTGTTGTGCACCTTACAGTATGCAGCATCTTTACAGATCGCTGCTCACAGTCTGGCCCCCAAGGGGTTAAGGGAGGATGTATTGCATCCCCCTTAACCCCTTGGGGGCCAGACTGATGTCAGACTGCACCCATCCCAGCAAGGAAGGGGTTAAGTCAATCAGCTGAGCGCACATATAATTCTAAATGTTTCTTCTAATAATGCTATTGTGATAACATAATTAGAAGAAACATTTGATGTTTTAATTAAAGTAAAGTGATGATTAGTACAGAAAGCTCTATTGCCGGCAATATGAATTAACGGCTTACTGGAGCTTCCTGTACTAATTAATATTTAATTAATAAAACACATTTTCGTTGTAATAAAATCAGTTTCGTTGTTCAATAATTTAATTTAAACGAATCCATCATTGTGCAATTAAATATACTGTCAAAAAATGAATATATATATATATATATAAATACACATTTATTTATATATATATATTTATTTTAACAGTATATTTAATTGCAAAATGATGGAATCGTTTAAATTAAATTATTGAACAATGAAAGGGACTTTATTACAACGAAAATGTGTTTTATTAATTCAATATATTAACCATGAGAGGCATCGGCATCGGCATACTGCAGAGGATCGTTAACCCCTGTAATAGCAATTCATGTAAACTGTTTCCCTGCTTTCCCAGATGCATCCAGAGGTGTTTGCATCACTTTCTTAAGATTTTATTTGTTATTTTTAGTTGAACCAGATTTCCAAGTAAATGACCGTATGTTTTCAGCCGCACGTCTATTTTTTCCCACGGCCGTAGTTTCAGCCGCACATTTCCAGCCGCATAAAAAATACAGCCGCACACATACAGAGTGTGAACATAGCCTAAGGCTGCGTTCACACTACGTATATTTCAGTCAGTATATGTATATTTCAGTCAGTATTTTTCAGTCAGTATTGCAACCAAAAACCAGGAGTGGGTTAAAAACACAGAAAGGATCTGTTCACACAATGTTGAAATAGAGTGGATGGCCGCCATTTAATGGCAAATATTTGCTGTTATTTTAGAACAACGGCTGTTATATTGAAATAATGGCAGTTATTTACTGTTATATGACGGCCATCCACTCAATTTCCACATTGTGTGAACAGATCCTTTCTGTGTTTTTAATCCACTCCTGGTTTTGGTTGCAATACTGACTGAAATATACGTAGTGTGAACGCAGCCTAAACATAAAGCAGCGGAAAGAAACCTGCACAGGACTGAGCTACATTCTGTAGCATATTTCTTATCTCTAGTTGGACTCTTTGACCAATGTATTGTTGACCACTATATAACTCTATTATTTGGGTACTATAATGGAACCTATAAAGTGTGTGTGTGTGTGTTGGGGGGGGGGGATGGGTTAATTCTATTTATGGACAATTTCTTTATCCAGCTCTACCAAAATGAGTCATATATGGCAGCAGACACCTTAAAGGGACACAATGGTTGGATAATAGAGGCGCTTCAGACATCCATAGTACGCAGACTATTGAAGTAGCTCTGATGTTGTTGTTTTTTTTTTTGTTGCTATTACTATTTTTTATGTGAGGGAAAGGGATCCTGTAACATACTTGAAACAGGGAGCTCTAATGACAGCATCTTATTCAATTTCATGCCTTGGAGATGTTTGTCTTTCCAATGTTAAATGTACTGGATGTGTACAATAATTACATTATCAGCTGCACAGATGCTGTCTGTAGTGCTGGAAACACCCAGGGGACACACAGCTCTTAAATAATCTCACTAGATGCAGATTTATGCCTTTCCTCAACAAGTATCAGCTTTACCCTGTGTTCATACTGCGCAGAGATCTCACCCAGGTAGAAAAGAGTTTATGTTACATACTTCTTAATGCACATATATTGATCGGCATTACGACAGTCTGCAATGCGGAGCAAACAAACAAGCAAGGGGTAGTTTGCACATCACTATACGGGGCTGTGGTCCTTCATCTGAGCCACAAGGATTATTTACATTTTGCCCTTTTTAGCCTATAGAGTTTTTCTCACAATCATTTAGTGGTAACATAATATTCTTCTCCTGGGTGAGAAAATGAGCCCTGGCATTGTTCACTGAAGTGGGCCAAGAGGCATGATCTGTGATGAGGAAGACAGCACATACTATTCCCCTTCTCAGACAGGTGTACCACTCAAACCAGCATGCCAGTGCACCCTCACAGGGCTTAAAGCCCTATTACACCAAAAGATCTGACGACTATCTGAAGATTATCTGCCAAAGATTTGAAGCCAAAGCCAGGAATGGATTTGAAAAGAGGAGAAATCCAGTCTTTCCTTTATGACCTGTTCTCTGATTATAGTCTGTTCCTGGGTTTGGCTTCAAATCTTTGGCAGATAATCTGTGGTCACATCTGTTGGTATAATCAATGATGTCTTTGTGCTCTTTCACTTCTGCCCTTGCATGTCTGTCTTCCTCATGTCTCTGTCATGTAAAAAAAAAAAATGTGTCAAACGTTTTGATTGGATAGGGTCTGGGTGCTGAGACCTCCAGGAATTGCTAGAAGGAGCAGACAGAAGCACTCAGCTGAGCGCTTCTCTCCCAAATCTTTTCTTGTTGAATAGAACAGGCTGTATAGTCTCCTATGGACTCTGCCTCCCCCAGCAAGAAGAGAGATGGGGAAAGAAGAGCTTAGCTGAGAACTTCTCCTGGCTCATTCTAGCAACTGTCTCAGCACCTAGACCGCAACCAGTCACATTTTTTTACTTGACTCTATGACATATTAGAAGTTTTTTTTCATTCTGGTCTTAGGAGTCAATTAGGTGGTTCTACTCTGTGACTGACAGTTTTTTGTATAAAAATTCAAAGGCTGCCAATCATTGATTAGTACCACCCACTTGACTCCTAAGGCCACCATAAACAAAATATATATCTATCTCTTCCTTCCTGCTCTATAACATGCTGCCTGTAGATTTGACTGAATTTTTAACATGACAGGTTCCCTTTAAGTTACAAGGTTCCACATAATGTCATCTTTCCCTCTGCCTAGAAGTTACATTTGATATAATTTGTTCTTGGACTCTGTCCTTCTCATTTCTGCTGAGCTTCCTCCTAAAATGTGCACTGTGTTAATATATATTAGCCCCCTGCACAGCATGCTGGAATCCAGCACACAGAGTCTCTAATGTCTGACATTAATTCTGATAGCTCCTTGGGTTCATTAGCTGCAGGATACTTGTCATTCCTTACTGTAAACCATCAATTATTGGGAAGGCATTTAAGCAGTCATTTAAGGTTACGATAATATACCACGTAGTCAATAAAAAACAAAGAAGCCATGTGGTTCTGTCAGCTGTGTCCTTGTTGTTTTCCATTATCTTGTTATATACATGTTTTATTCTATTATGTATTTGGAATTTACAGTAAATAAAGAACATAAACGCTGCAAATATTTTACCCTTACATCTTGCTATATGCTATGCAACATGGACTACCTGGTCACTATATTAATAGACACGTTGTTTATGGTCACCTCTTTCAGGTAGGTAGTACAGATAATGGACTAGTGTAGCATTGGTTTTCATATCCTTCTGTGCAGGGCCTACATAACTCTAGTCTAACAAGTATTCTTATAGACTGACAGATGCTTAACTCATTCCAATGGTCAGTAGTACAACTGCCTGTCCTCAGATGTCACCATCCATCTAAGATTGAATGCATTGTTTATATGGCAATCTAATATGTATTGAGCATCTCCAATACCCACACAAGGATAGGGTCATAGCCCAAACACCAGCTTATAAAGCCAATTTGCCACATCGACAACAACGGACTTGATTAATACACAACTTACATTGTGTGAACATAGCGTAAGCATTTGAATAAGGATCAAGAAGGGGCCAAGACTTCACTTTACTCAATGATTATTTCCCTCCATAGTGTAAAATGGAGTCAAATCTGCAGCCATCCTGTTATAGAGGGTGAGGAGCTGACCAGGTTCATGTAAATAGTTTTATAGGAAAATTTTCAGGATAACTTTTTATTTAATCATAAAAAATGTCTTCTCATTCAGAAATGGGCAGTCCTTATCAATGACTCAGAGCTAAGTGTATGCAAGTCTACACATAGAAAGCTGTCAATCACTCAGTAGGACCACCCACTTGACTACTTAGTCCAGATTGAACACTTATTTACATCAATAAGTTATGCTGAAACTTTTGCCACAAAACTATGTATTAATATTCTCAGCTCCTTCTGCTTTATAACATGCTGCCTGTACACTGGTCTACATTCTCAACCTCACAGGTTACATTTAAGGTTGTGCCCTAAAAGCCAAAGGCTCTATGTAGTAACATTTTCTATATACCTACTCATCCGTTTAGTTCTGGCCATTTATTTGTGACATCATATATTTATTTATGACATCATAGATTTATTCGTGACATCATAGATTTATTCGTGACATAAATTTATTTGTGACAAAAAATGATTGACAATGTTTTAACAATTTCAATTATTAAAGCATTGTGACTAGAGATGAGCGAACCTCGAGCATGCTCGAGTCAATCCGAACCCGAACTTTTGGCATTTGATTAGCGGTGGCTGCTGAACTTGGATAAAGCATTAAGGCTATGTGGGAAACATGGATATAGTCATTGGCTGTATCCATGTTTTCCAGACAACCTTAGAGATTTATCCAACTTCAGCAGCCCCAGCTAATCAAATACCGAACGTTCAGGTTCGGATGGACTCGAACCCGAACCCGGTTCGCTCATCTCTAGTTGTGACATATTATTATCATGTAAAGGTAAAAAAAAGAATAAAAATGAGTAATTGATGGAATACATATTAACAATATGTAATATGATGGAGGCAGTGAGACAGTAGCAGCACTTTTCTAATTCACTAATGTGCAATGACATCTGTCAAAACCAGAAGGCAAATTATTCCTAAGGCAAACATGAAGATCTGACTAAACATGTATACTTGGCAGATTAATGTAAAGCTTGGCTCAGTTATCTAGATGAGAAGTCACATGGCAGCAAATCACTGTAATTGTAGGGGACCAACATTGGATATAGACAATTGTGTTGGTAAAGGATATTCAAGTAGATGTCTATGAATTGTGTCCGAAATGTGCAAATGCATCGATAAAACAAATACAGGTTCAGAGAAGATCTATAATGGAAACATTGCCCATGATCCAAAGCTGTAAGGGAGAACATTGATGGTCTATCCCCTATCAATGGGCATTGGCTAGAGCAACCCAGTCCTCCATATAGAAGTAACCAAGACAGCACCACCCATGAGTATACAGCTGTATCTGCTACTGCATCTCAAGGGACTAAGCTGCAATACTCAACAAAGCCTCATAAAGGAGAGTGGCACTGTAAGGGCTTGTAATGACTATGACTATGCTGTTAAGGGGTCTCCCATACATAAATGAAATATGGGAGGACACCTGCTTTCTCTATATGTCCTTGATATTTGACCCCTTCAAGGAATATACTTTTTGAAGAAGTACACTAAAAATTACGGCAAATGCTCATTAAGAATCTCATCTTAAGTACCAATAGGCAAAGGAATTGAAACTTTTTGCATAGACATTACAAGGAAAGTCCGAGACTTAACCCATTCATTTCCAGGTAACTAGTCAAAACAAACAAATTCAATAATTTACATTTTTTTCAAAAATTACCTTTAGCAACTCAGCAGAAGTATACAAACATGTGCACCATCAGCCAACATCCAAAAGAGTCTACTCTTTTTATATCAAAGTTTAAGTTTACTATACACATATAATTTATCTATCTATCTATCTATCTATCTATCTATCTATCTATCTATCTATCTATCTATCTATCTATCTATCTATCTATTCATCCATACAGTTGCCCTCATTGCTGATGCATGTAGCTCACACTAGGCCTCTTTTCCTATATTGCTTACATTTTCCTGAACATTAATCATCCTAGTACAGCTCTACAAAACATGATGGCTCGATATAATTAAGATTAATATGCCGTATTATTATAATAAAGCTCCGTCTATGCGTTACTAACTGGATCCCACCAGACAGGATCTCAAGGACTTGACCATGAAGGGCGTCTGACCCTGGGGGTGGCTCTCTAGCAGGTGATCTGTATGTAGATGACCCGCTATGATATTCACGCAGCCTATTGTGGTGTTAATTGTCCATAATTGAAGCTGGTGTATAAGAATAATAATTCATATTAATAAATATGAGGCCCATGCTTTTCCTTGGACCTACTGTTTCTTGCAGGTGCTCGACGGCCTCTTGTGCATCTCTTATTTAGTTCACGTAGTTGCTAAGCAGGTGCTTTGAAAATACAAGAAGGAAACAGTAGCCCTAAAAACAAAAGGGTTTGTTTGGGTTAAACTTGCAGGCATGGAGAATTGTTTGGTTGAAGCAAGGTCTGCTTCTGCTGGGATGTCACATTTCCTGTGGTGAAGCCTGCATTGGCTGCTAATAGAGGTCTAATTGATGGGTGAAGTCCCATTTCCTCGCTCTCTCCTTTATTGCTCCATCCAGTCTGTTGCAAAATATAACCTTAATCTGATTTAGCAATTCCTCCAGGATTCAGTGCAAGCCTGCAGCACAGGAAAATCGTTATTAAAAAAGTTACCGGGGAGGCGTGGATTCAGTCCGCTGCCTTTTAAAGCCCTACCAGGGTCCTGACATCTAACACTTTCTTATTTTGTAATCATTTAAGTTGCATTATTATTAATATCAAATAGTATCACCAATTGTCTCTGAATACAAATGGGAAGCTGGTCTGCCTTGAGGTGAACAGCGCTCGCACAGAGCAGCTGGGAGTGTACTTAATAATACTCACCATTATAACCCGATAACGTATACAAAGAATAACTCACTATTATAACAAGATAACATGTATCCAGAATAACTCACCTAACCAGGTAACATGTATCCAGAATAACTCACCTAACCAGGGAACATGTACTCAGAATAACTCACTAATATAACCAGATAACATGTATCCAGAATAACTCACCATTATAACCAGATAACATGCATCCAAAATAACTCACCATTATAAACAGGTAACATGTATCCAGAATAACTCACTAATATAACCATGTAACATGTACTCAGAAAAACTCACTAATATAACCAAATAACATGTATCCAGAATAACTCACCATTATAACCAGATACCATGTACCTAAAATAACTCACCATTATAACCAGATACCATGTACCTAGAATAACTTACTATTATAACTAGGTAACATGTATCCAAAATAAATCACCATTATAAAGAGATAACATATATCCAGACTAGCTCACCATTATAACTAGATAACATGTATTCAGGATAGTTCACCATTATAACCAGATAACATATATCCAGAATAGCTCACCATTATAACCAGATACCATGTATTCAGAATAGCTCACCATTATAACCAGATAACATGTATTCAGGATAGCTCACCATCATAACCAGATAACATGTATCCAGAATAACTCACCAATATAACCAGATAACATGTATCCAGAATAACTCACCATTATAACCAGATAACACGTATCCAGAATAACTCACCATTATAACCAGATAACACATATCCAGAATAAATCACCATTATAACCAGATAACATGTATTCAGGATAGCTCACCATTATAACCAGATAACATATATTCAGGATAGCTCACCATTATAGCCAGATAACATATATCCAGAATAGCTCACCATTATTACCAGATAACATGTATTCAGGATAGCTCACCATCATAACCAGATAACATGTATCCAGAATAACTCACCATCATAACCAGATAACATGTATGCAGAATAACTCACCATTATAACCAGAGAATATGTACTCCAAAAACAACTCACCATTAGAACCAGTTAATATGTACTAAGAATAAGTCATCATTATTACCAGATAACATGTACTCAGAATAACTCACAACTATAACCAGATACCATGTGCCTAGAATAACTTACTATTATTACCTGATAACATATATCCAGAATAGTTCACTAATATAACCAGATAACATACCCCAAATAATTTGCTATTATAACTTGATGACGTGTACAAAGGATAACTCAATCTTGTTACAAAATAACATGTACCTAGGAAAGTCACCATTATAACCTGATAGCATGTACCTAGAATAACTCACCATTATAACCTGATAACGTACCAAAAAAATTACTCAGTATTAGAGACTATGTTGACACAATATGTTTTTTTTTACCACATTATTGGACGGCTGTCATTTTGAGGCAAAATAACAACCGTTTTTTGATAATTGTGCGAACATAGCCTTGTGCACAGAATAGCTTGCTATTATAACTTGATAACATGAACCTAGTATAACTCACTATTATAACCTTTTATCATGTACAAAATGTTACTCACTATTAAACCTGTTAGCATATACCCAGAATTAATTAACACCAGCAGCCTTTTTATTGGCTGGAACGCATCACATGGCTTACAGCTTGCTCAGCCCTGATTGGCTGCACAAACTGGAAGCCACGGGATGCGCTCCAGCCAATGAAAAGGCTGCTGGTACGCAAGTGACTGACCGCAGTGATCGTCACCAGAAGGATGGTGAGTATAAAATGTATGTTTGTCAGTATTTTTTTTTTAACGCTGGAGTTGTCCTTTAAATCTTGGTATACAATAACAGAATAAATGATATAATACTCATCATAATAAACTGACAATTAATGTATAAGGTATACATGCTGTCTAATGGAGTAAATTATATTACTGTAAATTACTAACTTGTTAACTTGTTTGTGCAAAAAAATCATCTGTCTGTGTGTTACCTTAAAAAGTTAAATGTATAATACTATTTTGCCTGTATAAAAAGAATAAACGTATCTTTGAAAGTAAAGGAGTCACTATATATTTATATATTCATTGTATTTTACACACTTTATCTATGTATAGTGTTTCCCAGTACTTATTTTATTATTTATATTATTTTTCAGCTTTGTACATAGATTTTACACCTCTTATACAATTCTCTATGCCCCCAGCGCCAGACTGAGTTCCTTGGGTCCACGAGAGGAAAAAATACTGAATATGTGCACTTCAACTTCTAAATGCATAGAACAGTACGTTGGAGGCTGGAGTCCATTGTTTTAGAGAATGGGCTCATCAAAAGGGTTCCCTGGGTCTAATGTCTGTATTTCGGACACACCCATTCAGATAGCCATAATCCAGAGCTGGGATTTAAGGCCCTTTTATATGGACCGATTAACGGCCAGGGGCATTGCTAGAAACACTCCTTTGACCGATTATTGGCCCATGTAAGGTTAAGTTTACACAACATATTTTTTGAATTAATCATGGGCGTCATTAATTCAAAAGATACTTTGCATTGAAAATTAATGGAATCCTGGCCACAGTGTATGCACATACGCTGTGGCTGGGATTGCAAGCGGCTGCAAGGAAAACTGACCTGTCAGTTTTGTGTGGCCGCTATTCATTGAATAGCGGCAGCACAACACTGTCAGTTCACATAATGAAAAGTGCGGCTCCTGCCGCACTTTCCATTGTGTACTATGGTGAATTGGGATGCGGGCACACACGGATGCACCTGCATTCCAATTAAACAGAAATGAAGATCATCTGGCTGGGATGATCTCCACTGACACCGGCCATTTTGTGACCCGTCTGGGTCACAGAACGGACAGTGTCTGACAGCCTGTGAACCCGGCCTAAAAGTGTAAGCAATTAGCTGAGGACTGAGAGAATACCTGATCCTCGGCTGATCACATCTTTTGTACTGCTTCAAAACTTATTGCTTTTGGCTGCACATCTCTCTGTTTTAACAGGGGATGTGCGGCCAATAACAATATAAATGCATTGTTTTTGCGGGCCCGGCCACTCAATTCATCATGCCTTATAAAGTCTCTGCAAACGATTGCCGATCTCGCTGATTGGCACTTGTTTGCAGACCCAGACAACCAAAGATTGATGTAAAATTGAATGTAAGGCCCATATTACACGGCTTGATCTATAGGAGGAAGGGAGCACCGACCTGTCAGGTCAACGCTCACCTTCCTCCTTGTTCCCTGCTCACTGTCTTTGCTATTACATGCGCCGACAGCAAGCGGGAAACAGTGGAAGGGAACATGTTAAAAGACAACAATCAGCCGATATCATGCATGTTGGCTGATCGTTGCCTTTTAACATGACCCAGTACATCCACAATTATCCTAAGTGAATGTAAAAGGACCCATAGTCACCTTTTCTGTTTTGTTTTGCTTTTAATATAATATATCATCACCTGAACCTACACTACTGTTGCCAGGGAAGTACCTGGTGTATCCCCCCACCCCCACACACCTTCCCTGCTTTTCCACTTATACGCTTATGGAGAGGAGGTAGCATTGTGACATCATTAGGGCCCTACTACACCAACAAATTATCTGACAGATTTTTCTGAACAGACTATAAACAGAGAACAGGTAATAAAGGAAAGACTGAGATTTCTCCTCTATTCAAATCCATTCCTGGCTTTGGCTTAAAAAATAACGGTCAGATAATGTGTTGGTGTAATAGGGCCCTTACACTGTCTGACTGGTGTATGTGCAGCAAGGTTAGTCGTATACCAATGTTCTTTCTGTAGCAGAAATTGTATTTCCTGTTTGTATGTGTCCTGTACTTGGAGCACATGATTATCTCTTCTCCCTCTCCCTGTAGTACAGGATGACACACATCCCAGGTCTTATCTCCACTGCTCCCTTACTTTCCTTCCCCCCTCACAGTAGGGATTGTGTTTTACATTCTGGGCAGTGTCAGTAGCAGAGCAGTGTTGAGTGTGACCACAATGATCGTTTATAATACTACCTAAGGGACATGGAGAATTATGGGGACTGTAGTCCTTTTACACTGGTAATCTTGCTAAATTAAAGAAACTTGGAGGTGGGTAACTTAATGAAAATGAATAATAACTACTAAGCCGTGGTGGCTCCATCTGATGAATATTAAGATCCATATAGGTATTTTTTAATATTTTTTTAAATCTCAGATAACCCCTCTAATGGTTGTATTATAACATCAGGTGTCAATATTTAACTAATAAAGATGTTGCCAACATGTCTGTGGAACACAGTACAGCACAGGTCCTTCAGAGCTGGAGATTCTGTTTATAACAGCTCTCCATCCTGGCCACTAGATGAGAATCCTGAACAGAATAGATGAGAACAGAGAAAACCTGAAAATGCAGAGCCCTCTAATCTAGGCAACCTCTTGGAAGAGAAATTAAGTTCACGCCCATTTGACTTTTAACCGAATTGTCAAACTATAAACCCACATATCTCAGAAAGTGGGTGGCGGATCAAGAAACTCTAAAAAGTTATGCAATTAGGGCAACTTAAGCTATATAATAGTAGCAACTTTTGGCTAAAGGTCCTTTAATGTATTTTTACTCACAATTCAGTATATGTATGCTTGCTTCGGCAAGCACATGTACTAAAAATTGGAACGATACAAAGAAGTTTAGCATGGCCCCTGTGCAAGGATTACAGGTGCAAGGATGACACGCATGCGCAAAAGCGTTCTATATTCTTCTTTAATGTAGGTATGTAATGTAACCCCTGTATTGTGTAAAAAAGCGCTGCGGAATCTGTTAGTGCTAAACAAATATTATTATTGTTATTATTATTATTATACATATATATATTATTGTACAGACTCATTCAATCATGAAACACATATGAGATTATGTGAATTTATCACGGTGCAATATTTTCACAATGCAAAGAGGTGCTGTGTTCTATAAGGCTGGGTTTACATATAAAAGTTGGCGTCAGTTGCAGTTTTTCTCTAAAAACGGACCACAACTGATGTCACAACTGATGCCAAAAATGCATCAGTTGTCATCAGTTTTCCTATCCTTTTTTTCATTAAAAACCATCATTTTCCATGAGTTGCCATGAGTTGTCACACTTTGCACTCATCAGTTGTCATTTTTTCCCCCTATGTTTTCCTGTCATTTTCAATGGGATTTTAAGGTCCTCGCAGCCTGATGACAATATGCTGCGAGGACCTTAAAATCCCATTGAAAATGACAGGAAAACATAGGGGGAAAAAATGACAACTGATGAGCGCAAAGTGTGACAACTGATGGTATAGTGGCAGCCCCACAGACATCCCGCTCAGCCAATCAGTGCACACAGGGGGGCTATATACTAATGGTGGGGAGCACACAGGGGGGCTATATACTAATGTGGGGAGCACACAGGGGGGGCTATATACTAATGGTGGGGAGCGCACAGGGGGGGCTATATACTAATGGTGGGGAGCGCACAGGGGGCTATATACTAATTGTAGGGAGCGCACAGGGGGGCTATATACTAATGGTGGGGAGCGCACAGGGGGCTATATATTAATGGAGGGAGCTCACATGGGGGGCTATATACTAATGGAGGGAGATCACATGGGGGGGCTATATACTAATGGAGGGATCTCACATGGGGGGCTATATACTAATGGAGGGAGCTCACATGGGGGGCTATATACTAATGGAGGTAGCTCACATGTGGGGCTATATACTAATGGAGGGAGCTCACATGGGGGGCTATATACTAATGGTGGGGAGCGCACAGGGGGCTATATATTAATGGAGGGAGCTCACATAGGGGGCTATATACTAATGGAGGGAGATCACATGGGGGGGCTATATACTAATGGAGGGATCTCACATGGGGGCTATATACTAATGGTGGGGAGCGCACAGGGGGCTATATATTAATGGAGGGAGCTCACATGGGGGGCTATATACTAATGGAGGGATCTCACATGGGGGGCTATATACTAATGGAGGGAGCTCACATGGGGGGGCTATATACTAATGGAGGGAGCTTACATGGGGGGCTATATACTAATGGAGGGAGCTCACATGGGGGGCTATATACTAATAGAGGGAGCTCACATGGGGGGCTATATACTAATGGAGGGAGCCACAGGGGTCTATCTACTACTGGGGGAGCCACAGGGGGGCTATCTACTACTGGGGGAGCCACAGGGGGCTATCTACTACTGGGGGAGCCACAGGGGGGCTATACACTACTGGGGGAGCCACAGGGGGGGGCTATCTACTACTGGGGGAGCCACAGGGGGGCTATATTCTACTGGGGGAGCAACAGGGGGGCTATATATTACTGTGGGCTGGCAGGGCACTCCTCCTTGGCTGAACGCCGCAAGCCAGAGCCGGACGGGACGTAGATTCATGCATCCTGCCCGGCGAGGCATCCGGCGCTCTATGGCTGCAAGATGAGTCCTAACACACCGACGGTCCGGCGATGCGGCAGGCACTATGTCCCCGCTGCATGTTTTGAACGGTCCCATTGAAAACAATGGGATCAGTTCAATGATGTGTTTCCCTCCGGCGCTTTTCTCCTGCGCCGGAGGGAAACGCCGCCGCACCGCCGCACATATGTAAACCCGGCCTAACTGTTATTTACGCATATAAATTGGATGTATAGTATAAATATTGCTTTATAAAGACTTAATAGAGGGGGTCAACATGTAGATTAGGATACATAAACCACAACATTTTTACATTTTTGATAGAACGAGAGATAGATACATAGATATAACAGATAGTGGAGCAGCAACGCCATCGAGAGATCACGTTTGCTGTGTGCCGTTTTTTGTTACTCACCAGTCATGGAATAAATCTTCTATACTTTTTGACACTCAATCTGTATGTGCTGCGGACTTCATATACTTTTTCTAGATAGATCGATAATAGGGATAGCACCATTAATTTTATATTCATTGGTGATTTCCCAGTTTCCCCTATGTATCTAAGCCAATGACTTGGAATGTGGACTAGACTTTCACATAACTATTGCACGGCTCATTGAACAACTTCTGACCGCTTCCCTGAGTAAACAGAGCTGCCTTGACATTAAAGAAAATGTAAGACAATGGAAATGCCTGAAACACACACACAACATAGCAACATTTTTTACAGTTTAGTTTAGCTCGGACTTAGTTTAGCCTATATGTGGAATTTTTTTTATTTTTGCCAAGTCCAAAACATATGTAGGTTTACTGTACAGATTATCCCGAAAAGGCAATATTGTCCATAGTCTAATAATAGGAAGAGTATATTGTCATTGTGTAGCTGAAGATTGGTGCACGGGATGACCTGTTTGTCTGTAGGCCTTTCATCATCCAGCCATAAGCCAGTGAGAGGGCTGTGGAGGCATTCTAGGCCTATATAAACTCTATAGACTCCAAATGATGGGCTTAATGAGGCGGAACACCATGAAGGGGATGTAAGCCAGCCACAATGATTGATGAATCTAGGGGCAAGCCTTAGCCATTGCTGCATAAAACCCCATAGATTTCCTAATAAAGGCCAGCTAGTAGAAGGGTTGGCTTTCCTGAAAGGACTAAACAGAAAGGGAAGGTGCTGTGTTGTTATCTAATCAGTTTATTCCCTGAACCACCAGCAGCAAGAAAGAGGCAAGACACTGATGGTGGATAGGAAGTGAGGAGGGTGAAAGGGGAAGTCTGTGACACAGACATCAACCCCAAGCAGACTATACCCCTCCTTCCTCGGCCATTCAGAGCCCCAGATCAGCCCACCAGATGCCTGAGAACCCAGCATGGGAGCTGGGTAAAAAACTCCAGGGATCCCTGCGAGGTGGTGGCAGAGAAAGACCTCTGAAAATGTGAAAAGGGTTTGCAGTAGATGGTATTATTTATTTACACAATATTGGGCCTGACAATGCAGCGGCTGGGAGGCTTGAAAAGCGCAGCCTGTGCACCAGCTATTGGCGCATCGCATCCTGCTCTGTGAATGCAAATCTACAGCTACGTGAAGTATTCACAAGCAGAACAACAATGAAGAACCGGAGGGGAAATGCTTCTAAACACCTCAATACCACACTGTCCATGCATGACTTACCAGATACTGTTCAATAAACTTCACAGAGGGGAATAAATAATAACTATATTTTTAGATTTTATCTATTTATATACAGAAATTACATTATATTAGTACAGACTCTAACTCAGTGTAACTATCTCACTGTAACATATAGTCTAATAATTTGGAAAGTAATGATAAGTGCACTATAAGGCTATGTTCACACACCGAACAGTGAATAATGGATGTTATTTTATGACAATGGCTGTTATTCGTATAATAACGGCTATTGTTATAAAATAACGTTATTCGGCGTTAAAAGGTGTCCATCCAATAAATATGGCCACCATCGTGATGGTGTGTTACATAGCCTCAAAGAGCAATGTTTTCTTTAAATGTGAAAAATAAGGTAATAAAAAATTATGTACATTATGATCTCCAGTGAAGAAATGAAGAGGAAACAGAATCACACAAAGGGAATATATATATAT
>NC_091460.1:54233259-54320759 GCF_027789765.1 Dendropsophus ebraccatus | reverse complement strand
ATCTCAGTGCACAGGAGCAATAAGCTGCTATGAAGGGATTGCACATTATGGTTAAAAAAAAATGTATACACACCCCAAAATAGAAAAACAAAAGTTGTGATGTGTCCCGCAAAATACAAGGCCTCCTTAGCATTCTGTTCTGTGATGCATAATACAGAAATAAAAGAAATGTGTCTGGCTCATAGAGGGTTAACCTCTTCTCACCATGCTTTGTATACCTTTTTTTAAATTCAGCTTGTAATCTAACAAATTAGGGAAACCGCCAAGGGGGGTGAATACTTTCACAAACCAGGTGTTGGTCAACTTCTAATGTTTTATCCGCCATGTTGTTAGCAGATATGCCAAGATTAAAGGTTCTCCCCTATCCACAGGATGAATGCAGCAGCGCACATTCCCAGCCATTGCGTTCCATACCACCATGCGGATGGGGGTGACCTTTAATCTGGGCATGGTTTTCTTACTGCTATACCAGTGTTTATCAGTAACAATTAATAATATCAAATGTACATACAGCAGCATGCTTATGTTAATGTGCTATGGATGGTTTATTGTAGCGTTTTTAATCTTAGATTGTTTTTTTCTCTGCTGTTCCATTGGAAGACTTGGTAAGTGTCTTTCATTCCTGAAGGGGATGGGGAGGTATTCAAGTACAATGTAGGCTATATTGTTGTGGATTGCACCTCAGCATAAATCCATTTTTCCCAGATCTCCATGTTCTGTACTTTATAATACTTTTAAATGTACAGTCCTAAAATAGAAGGTAACGTCTGCCCCCTAGTGGATGTTTTTGGAAATCGATAAACTCTTCTCTGTTGTTGCAAATCCAACCTTACCCTTTGAATTAATATCTGCATTTCAGTATGGTGTAAAATGTAAAGTACATTTTCTAGGAGAGTTCAGTGTGGATTTTGTTCATGAATTATTTTTACAAACCAAAAGTGCTGTACTATCTTCATCTGGTCCATAGAGTTGAATGGAACAGCAGCATGTATGTTCAGTTGTTTCTACATTCACATGAGGGATTTGGGACCCCTGTATTAAAGATCAATTGAAGTACCTGTAGTTGGCCCCCACCAATCAGCCAATAGGTGATAGATATTGTTGGTTGAAAAATAACACTTCTCTGCTCTCTTAGGGTGCGTTCACATTGAGGAATTCTTTCACCTCTTTCGGCGGAATGCGGAATCAGCCGGCCCATAGAATGGTGTCTATGGAGCCGGCGGAAAGGCGCGGGGACAGCCGACGGAATTCCGCGGAGTTTATCTGCGAGAATTCCTTAATGTGAACCCACCCTTGAAGCGAAGAATTCCTATAATAAAATAGGTTTTGTTTTGTATGTACAATTCTTTAATCAAGTTGTATTTTACTACTAAATGTGCTATTATCGCCCATGTCCTAGCATTGCTTATACCACTGGCACTGCTTCCCTTATGTGTAATCTGTAATGCAGTCTGTTCCCATACTCCTCACTGTGGTAAAAATGGTGCCATAAGGTCCTCTCCTTTTAATACCTATTATTTCATTCTTTTCTAGCCCAACAACCCCAAACACTCCAAACACTCCTATTAGCCCTACAAGTCCACTCAGTCCAACTTCTCCTGGGGGAACTCCATCCAAGCATTCTTGCCGTGGACACCATCTCCACACTATCGGAGGAGTGGCCGAAAAGAACGTGTGTAGTCGATGCAGCAACAAGCGTTGGAACTTGATCAGGGCATCGCCAAAACATAAAGAACCAAAGAAGCCCAGACAGGGAGCCGTCACAGTCCTTTCTGTAGGAAGGTAATATAACACAAGCAGTATTGCTATATGTCAGTGTAGGAGACAATTAGAATGAGGGGGGGGTCACTTTTGTACTAATAAAGCTTAACTAACTATGGTATAAATCAGAAGTTATACAAATTTATAATATACACTCATTCACAAGAACAATAATGCACCCAGCAAGAAATGTCAGACTGCTGCAAATACAGCTTGCCATGCAGATATGTCTCAGGTGTGATTAGACATTGGGTATTGCCACAAAATGGTGTTTAAGTGTTTTCACTGTGCTGAAGAAAGGCCCTCAAAGGCTACATTTGGGTAGTGTACCTCTTAGTAAGAGATCGCTGACTGCTAGACATACCCCTACAATGCACTCGAAAGACATTGTGATAAACTTTGAAAGGCACATCATTGGACTGAGTGGCTATCCTCTTGGCCATTCAAACCAAGATGTTGGGAGCAGTGGTTACATGATAGCAGTGACACAGACCACCAGTAGAGAGGATGCTTTGATGTGCTGACTAGCACAATCAGCTTCCCTAGTTTCCTTGTCCACCATCCACGCATAGGTGGCCCCTTCATTATACACCCCTGTCTATACCTGGACCATTTCCAGCCACTTGGCAAAAAGATGTTTGGTACAATGGCAGCCATTACGTTTTTCTGCCATGCACAGTCAGCTTTTTCCTTCCTTTGCAGTGATGTCATGAACAAAAACCTGCCCTGTTAGGGACTGGAACTATATGATCTTTAGCAAAAAATCCAAGTTCCTTTTGGGATCTGACAATGGTCAGGTTGGAGTATGGAGGCCTTTGCTGTGGAGCATCACCCAGTGCCAGCTGCTGGTGTGATGATCATGTTCAGGATTACAGGAGGTCTCATAATGTAATAATAAGCACGTGTATGCCCTGTCCAGCCAGCATGTGAATATTAGCCTTGTGTGTTCATCTTCATAAGTGCCTTTTATGCTAAATTTATGATTTATGTTCATTGCATTTCCAGGTTTAGAGTGACAAAAGTGGAGCCAAAGTCTAAAGAAAGGAAACGTTTAATGTCTGACAGCACAGACGTCACAAATTGTGAAGTACCTTCTACACCAGTCAGGGTGAACACCAGGCAACGAAGCGTCACAGAGACAGAGGTAAGGAGACCAGGGCCGTCGTTGTGCCTTAGTAAAAGGAAATCTTAGTTTGCAAAGCAAAAATATACATTTTCATTGGTATTTAGTTAGAATAAATGTTAACGTGTAGAGCACTATATGCCAGTCTATAAGATCATCAGGACCATTATATACAGGCCTGTGAAGTGGAAGTGCTAAACACTCTGAACCCAGTCTTTCATTGGCAAGACTGCTTAAAGTGCATGTTCACCTTTGTACACAGTTTTACAGATGGTGAATGTGTGTCATTATGTGTACAGAGATTAGGCTGACCTAGAGAGCAGGCCTGTTATTAGAAGGATTGCTGTATATAGTTAGAGTTTATACTGATCCTACAATACAGCTTGTATTATAGCATTCACACTTCTGTTTGCCATTGGAAACCGTTAACAAGCTTGTCAACCCATGTAGTCACAGTTAGTTATTCCCACACTAGATTATAAAGTAGTGACTAATGGAAGCATGTAAATTTTCCAGTGAATGGACCATAAGGGTGCCTTCACACCTAACTGCTCCGGTCCTGCTCAGCCAATCAGTGCTGCCATGCACTGATTGGCTGAGTGGGACCAGAGGTGGGAGCCTCACATTCAGCCGCGGCAGCAAGCAGGTAATGTTTGCTCTCAGCGCCGGGCGGCAGGGGGTTAACTCACAAACTCACGGGATGTCGACTACGAGTATGTGTTCTCATAGGGATGAATGGCACCAGATCCGCAGCGGACTTCGCGAATTTGCAGGGTGAAATACACTGCGAATCCGTTATGTGTGAAGGCCCCCTAAAAAGGTTTGGGTGGAATTTTGCTACTCCGTTCCATTAAAGTGAATGGAGCTTAATTGAAAACCACAACTGAGTTGGAGACAACAGTCGTGTTCTCTCTGGAAGAAAGTGACCATGTTTTTGTAGCGCTGGATAACCCCTTTAATTCAAGCGCTGCTCTGTTGCCTTTTCTCCGGTGCCCCCTGCTGGAAGTGTTGTGATGGTGTCATGTACATTGTTCACCGGATGCTGCAGCCGATCCTTGGCCCCAGTGGTCATGCACCATACATGTAGGGAGAGAGTTAGTTGTAGTGACTCCTGAGCAGTGTCGCAGCAGAATCAGTAATCAGCTCTGCAGAGAGTTATATATAACCCATATATAAAAAGACGCCATATCTTCCTGAGATTGCCAAGAATAGTTTTTTCTTCAAGCCATGTGATGAAATACGGTAAAGCTCTGTATTTATGTCTTCATTACAGAATCAAAGCACGGTGGACACCTGAAGTGTGAGGGTACGTGATGCTTTCTGGTACAGTGTTTGCTTGTAGGGCAGAAGTGGTTTATATGCTCTTCTATGATGTATAGATATCAGGCATTCTCCTTGCTTCTCCTAAAAGCTCATTATACCATCAGCACAGCTCACACATCTGTGTGAAAAAATAGCTCCTTTCCTAGAGAGCCAGGATTTTTTTTTTTTCCTGATTTTGTAATTTTTTATTTTTTATGTAATAAATTATTATGGAGGCTGCTATCTTGCAAAAGCTGTTTTTAAACAGCTTTTAGGAACATACTTTATTTACTTCAAGCCTCATGGACATAGACGCAAGGAAACTATCCAGACCCAGTTCTTTGTATAGGATACATTTGTGAGCATGCTCTATGTGCTTATTCCACAGGAGCTGAGTTGTGAGAAACGGCTATTGTGTGTACCTCTGTTATCTATATACTAGTGTCACCGATCAAATGTACTCCAGTCTGTGTTATCTATATACTGGTGTTAACTCTCACTTTTCTCTCAGGGCACTTCTGGAAAATGATCTGTACAGTGTTTAAGCCTAGTGGCCAAAGTTGAAACTGCAAGATTTCAGTATTTTTTAGTAGAATGGAAAATAAAAAAACGTTCAAAAATACCTAAATTTGTCAGTTATAAAAACTTTTTTGATGTTAGAGACAGTGCTCGGTCCCTGACTGATCAGTATTTGCGTGCTCCTCTCCCCCACTCTCTGTCTGGGACCTAGACAGCCCCATAGACTTACATTGGGAATCTGTCTAGGTCATGTAACACAGAAACGGTGAATATACGAATCATGATACTTCTATATCAAAAGTTTTTTTAATGACACTGCCAATTTAACCCCTTAGTGACTTCCAATATGCCTTTTTACAATGGTAACCAGTGGGCCTTATTCCGACTAATACAAATTTTTACGACAGGATCAGAATACGTTATCGTTGTGCTCCCGCACTGGCATTGTGGGAGATTGGCTGCCAGTATGACACACACTGGATAGTTTAACCCATTACATATCGATGTCAAATCATCAAAGCTGCATCTAAACAAATAGCCGACGTCCAACGTCTGGCTGTCGTTTGGTCGCCATGGCCACCTGGGGCCTTCTGAAGGCCGTCAGGCCTGCCATGATTATGCATCTAGAGACATGGCTGTGTACATTGCCTGTCAGCATAGTACACATTACTTAGCCCTATGCCTCCATTGTAGATAGCACAAGATGAAAAGTGCTCCCCAGAACTGCTGCATATCTTTTTGTATTTTAGTATGGAAAAGTTATATAGAACACCTCTAGAATTTAACTAGATCCATAGTTTTCTAGATTCCATTCAGTAGTGCATTTTCCCTGGCTGCTCACCAATCCTTCTACATCTTCATCCAGTGTCAGCAGAATGAGCGCTTCCATCTGTGAAATGAATTGACATGCTTTTACTCTGCTCTGGTTCATCTAACTGGTCCCATAGGCCTCCAATAGTCTGGCCATTTCACACATCCCCACTATCAGGCATAACCATTTACAGCATGTTAATATGACAGCAAACAGGCCGCCACTGCAGTCTCCTAACGCTGCAAATTCCCCATATGTCACGCAGCCTGTGACGCTGCTTATAGCTATCTCACAGGAGGCAAGTAATGCCAGAGTCCCCCATGACCGTGTAATGAAAATGTATAGCACTTCATTTTATTGTATGTGTGAAAGTGGCTCCGGGGGACAGGCTTATGTTACAAGTGGGAAGTGTTATGTGTGAACGGTGCAGGCAGCACATTGACTGAATCAGGTCTTGTTCTTGTTACAGATTTAGTTGGGAGCAACCTCACTCTGCTCATCTGAGAAGACTGTGAAGCCGAGGTGTTAGAGAGTCCATACAAGCATAGGTGTCCTAGTGCACAGCCTGTGATCGGAACGCGTCTCTCTTCTCTCTCTTTTTTTTTTTTTTAGAAATACAAAAATGATGGGAAAAAGAAAAGGATTTTGTACATTTTTAGCAGGGTGCAAATTTTTACATATGTATATAAAAACTGTATATTAGTGTAACACTACATGTACATATATTAATCAGTACTAGCATATACTAAAGGCATGGACTAATAGTCGTTTTATACTAGGTATAGTTCTAGTATCAGATTCCATTGATCTTCTTGGTGTGAAAAGATGGCAGTGTTGGGTCTCATTCACATTACACCTGGGGTCTTTACTGTCTGTATATGTTGGGATACGATTTAGAAGGTTGTCCAATACATTATGGCACCCCTATGGCCTTTAATAGTTTAAATGTGGGCAGACATGCATGGCAGACTACCATGCATACCAGTAACAGCATTCATTTAGTGACTGATAGACTACATTTGGTCTATTAAAACCTATGGACACACCACAGTATACATTTATACAAGTATCCAAACAGGTGAGACCCAGGACATGTGAATAGGGCCTTATACTTTTTTGCAGTAACTGTATGGAATAAAGCTGAACTCTTTTTTTTAATGTAGCATAGTGCCATAGGGTTACTAGTTATAATGAAGCCTTGGTGATAATGTGTAATAATGTACTCTACACATTGCTTGATTTAGGATTTCCGATTATTTATGTGCTCCAGAATACATTTACTTTGATAGCTTTGTTTTCTTCTTTTTTTTTTTTTTAATGTTATGCTTTTTTTTCCTTTTTATTTTGTCAAAATCTGCTAGCCGAAGAATACTGAATATGATATTCCATTCACTCCCAATTTTTATGTTCAGTTCATTTTAAGTTAATCTTGTCTGAATGTGGTTTGCTTTTTGTTGTGTTTTACGTATGGTGTTTTTGTGACATCCCCCCCCCCCAAATCCATGAGCATCAAAGGAAATGAAATTAATGTATGTATATTTTAGCATAGGAAATATATTAATAAATGCTTTACAGTTGCTTAAGAACTGGTTGTGGTTCTCAATGTCATCTGGGCCACCACCCAAGCCTGACAAGTCCTGAAAGGTCTGTAGTGATGGTTCCTGATGTCTGTTCTGTACAATTTTATATCTCCTGAATAGGAAATTTTTTATATGAAGACCGCACCAAGATGGAACATTAATGGGAGAAGTAAAACCTTTATACTTTTATATACTGTTGACAAATCTTGCAATAAAACATTCTCCTGTCACGCTCAGCTGCTGTATTCTTTGACATTCTTTGCGTTGCCTTTTTAATGGGTCCATAGAATCAGAAACAAAAGGTGCAGTGTAAGGAGTCATTCACACTTGCATATTGTGGTCGGTGTTTTGCATTAATATTTGTAAGTCAAAGTCAGGAATGGATCCAAAACACAGACTGGGTACAGATTTTTCCATTATCTTTTTTTATTCTCTTTCCACTTCCTGTTTTGGATTACGTATATTGATGCAAAACCTGTAATGTTGGATGATGTCTCATGCTGTGTTCACTATCTGCAGATATATGGTGGGAAAATCTGCAGTGAAATTCACAACATACATTGCATGCATGCATGCATGCATACATATATACATACATACATAGGCTAAAGTAGATTTCAGCTAAATAATTATATTAAAGGGAAACTAACAGAAGGTTCTAACCTGCTGTTATGTGATGCTGAGGATGAAGGTCATTTTCTTACCCTCATCTTTCATACCCTTAGTTTAATTAATATGTAAATTAGAAAAATTCATGGGGGGAGGGACAGTGGGCGGATCTGTGTCCACAGTGCTGTATTCTTGCCCCTAGCCCACCAAACCATCTAATTTACATATTAATATACTGAAGGTTTAATGAAAAGAAAGCTGAAGAGGAAGGTAAAAAAAATTACTTTCATTCATTCTAATTGTTACTTATGGGTAGAAAGGCAAATTACCTCTTATTACTAACCAGACAGTAGGAACCACCAAAGAATAGATTCCTGACCAGCCAGTCAAAATATAATGAGGCTCATTGTACTTTCCTTGTAACATCTATCATTGCGTACTAGATAAAAACATGAATATGGAGAATTGCTGTAATAGTGTGACGAACAGTAGAGGGAGACAAATCCATGAATAACACAATGAGGAGGATGAAAAGTATTAACAAAGATACCTATTAAAATAAACCTGAAAAAGGGAATCTGTATCATATATATATATATATATATATATATATATATATATATATATATATATATATATGCAAAAAAAGGGGTCCGTGGAGCCTCAGTTACGAGTCTCAAAACACGGGAATAGCCAGATATCCCTCTCTCCAGAGAAGTAAGCGCATTGCCAAGGGGTGCCTCCCAGTGGGGAGAGCGCCAAACCACCCTGATACGTAGTCCCTCAGGTCCTCACTCTGTTGCAAGCTTTAGGACCTAAATAGGGAAACACCACGGTGGCCCCTGTGAGTCAAAGTCTAACTCTGTGGCGAGTATAACGACATAAGACAAGGGTTACCAAGGCTAGGCATCCATCCACAGACTGCAGTTTCGGGGTATTTGCCCCTCGTCAGTGTGGAGCAGGATTCTGGCTACTAGGGCAATGATAAATAGACCAACAAAACACAACAATCACTGAACTCAGGGAGAACAGTGAAAAATTCCACCCTGGTGTTTCCCTATTTAGGTCCTAAAGCTCGCAACAGAGTGAGGACCTGAGGGACTACGTATCAGGGTGGTTTGGTGCTCTCCCCACTGGGAGGCACCCCTTGGCAATGGGCTTCCTTCTCTGGAGAGAGGGATATCTGGCTATTCCCGTGTTTTGAGACTCATAACAGGCTCCACGGACCCCTTTTTTTGCATATTTAAATTTTGTATGGGACAATCAATGGAGACTCGTAAATGAGTACTCCATTGGAATTTTTCACTGTTCTCCCTGAGTACAGTGATTGTTGTGTTTTGTTGGTATATATATATATATATATATATATACCGTGTGTGTGTGTATGTATGTGTGTATATATATATATATATATATATATATATAATATAGTTTTTTTTTAACCCTTCTGCAGTGATAACCAATTTACATAGGTTTTGTATTTTTATACTATGTTTATTTTTACAGTAATTAAAGATCAGCATTTAAATGCAGAATAAATAATTTTATTTTAACAGTTTGATGCCATACCATATATGTTTGTTCTTTGTTTACATTTTTTTTTTTTTTGTTTAAACTTGAAAAATAGGAAATTATTGGTTGGGATTTATCATCTGTGTCTGGTGTACATTGGCAAAAAGTCACAATTTTTTGCACAAAGCAGTTAATTTCCACAACAATTTGCTAATGTTTTTCTTTATTTGTAGTGATATGTTATTTGTCTGATGGACGAACAAGCGGCCAAGGGGTGGCTCCTGTAAGGGTCCTTCCCGGAAGGATATCTGGCTAGTCCTGTGTTTTGAGACTCTTTGATGAGGCTCCACGGGCTCTTCTTTTGCATTTTCATGTTTCCCAGGGGGCAATGCACCTAGGACTTCACTGCATTGAGCGATTTCACTAGCAGCCAGCAGTGTTGTCATTTGTCTGGTCTCCCTGAGATCAGCGATCTGTTTCTCTTTATGGCTCTTCTAGGCATTGCTCCCACCTAGCCAGAATCCTGCTCCACACTGATGAGGGGCAACACCTCGAAACAGCTGTATGTGGATGGTAACCTGGCCTTGGTTTTTTTCCCTTGTCATTACATTGACTTATAGGGCCACTTAATGGTTTTCTTACAGGAGCCACCCCTTGGCTGGGTCCTTCCCGGAGGGATATCTGGCTAGTCCTGTGTTTTGAGACTCTTTGATGAGGCTCCATGGGCTCTTTTGCATATTCATGTTTCCCAGGGGGCAATGCACCTAGGATTTCAATGCATTGAGCACTTTCACTAGCAGCCGGCAGTGTTGTCATTAGGCTGGTCTCCCTGAGATCAGCGATCTGTTTTTCTTACTTAATCGTGACAGATTCAACACCCACACCTGTGTTAATGGAGCAGTCACTGAAACGATGTTAGCTGGTCCTTTTAAGACAGGGCTGCAATGATGTTGAAATGTGTTTTGGGGGATAAAGTTCATTTTCTAGGCAAATATTGACTTTGCAAGTAATTGCTGTTAAGCTGATCACTCTTTATAACATTCTGGAGTATATGCAAATTGCCATTTTAAAAACTGAAGCAGTAGACTTTGTAAAAATTTATATTTGTATCATTCTCAAAACTTTTGGCCATGACTGTATATACCACCTTATGGATTAGTGTATTAGGGATATACTGGTCTTTGTATAATAGATGTTATGTAGTAATGATAAGGTGTGGGGATTAGATTTGTTTTATAATAGAAATAGGTGATTTGGATATATGGACATGGCACATTGCCGTGAATGCGCCTCTTTCCTCCCAGCAAACTTTGGGAGGTATGTATTAAATTCTAAGGAGTGCAGCCTATTTAGCATGTGACATATAGCATGGGAGGAATAGGGAAATATAACCAAGCTTATTAAGAAATGGGAGAGATAGGGAGAGTTCACAGGGAACTGCTGTGCTCTAACCTTGTAGCCTCACAAGCAGATATGTCAGAGGTGGCAGCTTGTGAAAATAATTTTTCATGACACATGGGCATTAGAGATAAGCGAACCGGTTCGCCCGGTATGGAATCCGGTTCGGATTTTCCCCAAAATCCGAGTCCGATTGGATTCGGATTTTTGGAAATCCGCTCTGATTTTTTTTTCTTGCTTTCTAAAATGGCATTCTAGAGAGCAGGAAGTGTTCCGGGCGGGAAAAGCGCTTTCCCATGATGCCCGGAACACATCCAATCAGCAAGGATCTTGTAGTAGCTCACCCCCTGTGTGACGTCTGTATTGCTTTAACCCCTTAAGGAGCGGGGCAATTTTGATTTTTGCGTTTTCGTTTTTTCCTCCTTGTGCATAAAAGGCCATAGCAGTTGCATTTTTTCACCTAGAAACCCACATGAGCCCTTATTTTTTGCGTCACTAATTGTACTTTGCAATGACAGGCTGAATTATTGCATAAAGTACACTGCAAAAGCAGGAAAAAATTCAATGTGTGGTGAAATTGAAAAAAACAAAACACATTTTGTGTTTTTAGTGGATATGTGTTTTTACGCCGTTCGCCCTGGGGTAAAACTGACTTGTTATATATGTTCCACAAGTCGTTACGATTAAAACGATATATAACATGTATAACTTTTCTTGTATCCGATGGCCTGTAAAAAATTTAAACCATTGTTTACAAATATACGTTCCTTAAAATCGCTCCATTCCCAGGCTTATAGCACTTTTATCCTTTGGTCTATGGGGCTGTGTGAGGTGTCATTTTTTGCGCCATGATGTGTTCTTTCTATCGGTACCTTGATTGCGCATATACGACTTTTTGATCGCTTTTTATTAACATTTTTCTGGATTTGATGCGACCAAAAATGCGCAATTTTGCACTTTGGGATTTTTTTTGCGCTTACACCATTTACTGTGCGAGATCAGGAATGTGATTAATTATTAGTTCGGGCGATTACGTGTGCGGCGATACCAAACATGTTTGTTTATTTATTTATTTACTTTTATTAATAACCTGGTAAAAGGGGGGTGATTCTGACTTTTATTAGGGGAGGGGGCTTTTTATTAATAGCAACACTTTTTTTTTTTTTTTTACTTTTACACTTAGGGTACTATTACACGGAACGATAATCGGCCAAATTGGCCCGATTCGGCCGATTATCGCTCCATGTAATAAATGCAACGATCAGCCGATGACAACGATCATCGGCTGATCATTGATATAGGTTAGACCCTATTTTTGTCGGGGGCCGACCGCGCACCGCTATGTGTAATAGCGGTGCGTGGTCGGCGACTAACGATATACATTACCCATCCACGTTCCAGGGCTGCTCCTGCCGTCCGCTTCTCCCGGGGTCCCGTGCGCACTCTAGCTTCACAGCGGCCTGTCAGCTGATAGGCCGCTCAGCCAATCACAGGCCACAGCCCTGGAACGTGGATGGGTAATGTATGCCAGTTTAGCAAGGGCTGCAAGGACATCTGTAACGATGTCCTTGCAGCTCTTGTCAAACAATTATCGGACCGTGTAATAAAGCCAGTAAACGAGCAACGATCTAGCAGATCGGCGCTCGTTTACAGGTATTATCGGGCCCTGCTCGGCCCCTGTAATACCACCCTTATACTAGAAGCCCCCCTGGGGGACTTCTAGTATAAGTGCTTTGATCTCTCATAGAGATCTCTGCAGCATAGATATGCTGCAGAGATCCATGATGAGATAGGCACTCGTTTACTTCCGGCTGTTGCAGCCGGAAGTAAACGAGTGCCGAGCCGGGGACGGCGCCATCTTGGAGCGGTCCCCGTCCGGCTTCAGAAACGGAGATCGCTCCTCCGGGATAACATCCTGGACAGGGGCAGTCTTGGCATTTCTGGGGCCCCAAGCAAAGTTATGTCTGGGCCCCCCCCTCGACACGCGTTCCAAAACAATAGACCGCTGTGTGTTGCCCCCAGTAGTATATACACCTTGTGCGCTACCGCCAGTAATATATACTCTTTGTGTGCTGCCCCCAATAGTATATACCCCTTGTGTCCTTCCCCCAGTAGGATATAGCCCTTGTTTGCTTCCCCCAGTAGTATATAAACCCCTGTGTTCCCCCAGTTATATATAGCCCCCCGTGTGCTCCCCCAGAAGTATATAGACCTCCTGTGTGCTGCCCCCAGTTGTATATACCCCCTGTGTGCTCCCCCACTGTATATAGGCCCCCTGTGTGCTCCCTCAGGGGTATTTAGCCCCCCTGTGTGCTCCCCCACTTGGATATAGACCCCCTGTGTGCTCCCCCACTTGGATATAGACCCCTGTGTGCTCCTCCAGTAGTATATAAACCCCCTGTGTGGTTACCCCAGTAGTATATAGACCCCCTGTGTGCCCCCCCAGTATTATATAGACCCCTTGTGTGCTGCCCCAGTTGTATACAGACCCCTGTGTGCTCCCCCAGTTATATATAGACCACCTGTATGCCTCACAAGTAGTATATAGACCCCCTGTATGTTCCCCCAGTAGTATATAGACCCCCTGTGTGCCCCACCAGTAGTATATAGACCCCTGTGTGCTCCCCCAGTAGTGTATAGCCCCCCTGTGTGCTCTCCCACTTGGATATAGACCTCCTGTGTGCTCTCCAAGTTGTATATAGACCCCATTCTGCTGCCCCAAGTAGTTTATAGACCCCCTGTGTGCCCCACCAGTAGTATATAGACCCCTCTGTGAAGCCCCAGTAGTCTATAGCCCCCCTGTGTGCTCCCCCCATTTATATAGACCCCCGATGTGCGCTCCCCCAGTTACACAGGCCCCTTTGTGCTCCTCCTCCCATATAGTATATAACAATAAAACAAACACTTATACTCACCTGGGTCCGGGCGTCTCCTCTTATCTTTACTCTTGTGGCCGCAGCAAGGGTTGTCCCTGCGGTCACAAGAGGCCGCACTCCCCTTGTCCTGGCGCCGATGCTCCAGTGATGTCACTGGAGCGCCGGTACCACAAGGACAAAGCTGCCACTTGTGACCGCAGGGAAAACTCTTCCTGCGGCCACAAGAGTGACTGACAGGAAGGGAGCCAATGTCTCCCGCCCTGGCAGTGCTGCTGCATGTAACTATGAGTGCTCATTATGAGTGCTCATAGTTACAGTTCAGATGACAGCAGCGAGCGGGGCAGCGGCCCTGTCCAGCGGTCTTGAGCACAAGAGCGGAGCGTGGGGGCCCCCCTGGATGTTGGGGGCCCCAAGCGATCGCTTGGGGTGCTTGGTGCCAAAGACCGCCACTGGTCCCGGAGGAGCGATCTCCCCACTAGACACCAGGGATGACGCTGCAAACGGTAATCGGATGTAGCTGTCAACTTTGACAGCTGCATCCGATTACTGTATTAGCGGGAACGGCGATCGGACCGTGCCAGCTAATACCGGCGGTCCCGGGCTACAAGCGGTACCCGAAACCGCCGCGGTTCAGAGCGCGGCCGCCGCGCGGCCCCGCTCTGAACGTCCTTTACGACCGCAGGGCGTAAATATACGTCCGCTGTCGTTAAGGGGTTAAAAGGAGAGGTCACATGACCGCACCACGCAGTGTGTAGAGGGAAAGAGAGAGCAAGCAAGCTGCTGTTGTGTACTACAGACTACTGAGAAGCTATTGTGGGAAAGGAAAGGAAAGATTAGGAAAGCGGGAGGAGAAACATCTAGTAATTGAGAAAGAAATATATTGAGGGTGAAAGATAGATAGATTAGGCATTGGAAAAGGGTGCATGGAACCAAAACCTTATCCTGAGAGACAAAAATACCTGGTTCAGGTGTATAGCATTGTATCTTAAAAAAGTGCTATATATCCAATTTCTATACTTGGACCCTTCTGATTGAAAGTGTGTATTTCACATCCGTCTTATCCTGAGAGTCTAAAATACCTGGTTCAGATGTATAGCATTATATCTTTTAAAAAAAGTGCTATATACCCAATTGTTGACTACTGTTGCTCCTGCCTGGCCTCCATGTTGGCTACTGCTGATCCTGCCTGGCCTCCATGTTGGCTACTGCTGCTCCTGCCTGCCCTCCATGTTGGCTACTGCTGCTCCTGCCTGGCCTCCATGTTGGCTACTGCTGATCCTGCCTGGCCTCCATGTTGGCTACTGCTGCTCTTGCTTGTCCTCCATGTTGGCTACTGCTCAGGGGCGTAGCTAGGATTCATGGGGCCCCATAGCAAAAAACTATATGGGGCCCCCCTACACACTATAATTTATATATATATTGAGTGATGTGGCAAAAAAAAATTCTTGTGGCCAGAAGCAGAATCCTGTCACAACTGGCAGAGGAGAAAGCCAATGTCTGCTTGTTCTTTCCATCCACTGTATTTAACTATAAAAGCCTATTAGGAGCCTCATGGTTATATACATAGGTACAGGAGCAGACTACCTTTTGCTTAACCCCTCATGTACTGCAGTGTGTAAGTGACCCAGTGTTCTCTTACATGCTGCAACACAAACAAAGGGTTAATACAGAAAACAATTATCTCTCTCCTTCACTATTCCTGCACTGATAACCCCTGACCTCTGCAGGACCACAGAGGTCAGAGGTTATCAGAGTAGTGAGGCAGAGAGCTAATTGTTAACCCTTTTTTGTGTTGCAGCATGTAAGAGAACACTGGGTCACTTACACACTGCAGTACATAAGGGGTTAAACAAAATGACACAGGAGGCTCTCATCTTCCCTGGGCCCCCTTCCTCCACGGGCCCCATAGCAACCGCCTTCCCTGCCTACACCACTGCTACTGCTGCTCCTGCCTAGCCTCCATGTTGACTACTGCTGCACCTGTACTGGCCTCAAATGACTATTGCTGAACCTCCACTGGCCTCCAATGACTACTGCTGCTCCTTCACTGCATTTGTGACCTTTTTCTTGCATAGACCCTGTGATGGTGAACTTCCTGCATAGACCCTGTAATGGTGAATTTCCTGCATAGACCCTGTAATGGTGAATTTCCTGCATAGACCCTGTAATTGTGAGTTTCCTGCATAGACCCTGTAATGGTGAGTTTCCTGCATAGACCCTGTAATGGTGAATTTCCTGCATAGACCCTGTAATGGTGAATTTCCTGCATAGACCCTGTAATGGCCAATTTCCTGCATAGACCCTGTAATGGCGAATTTCCTGCATAGACCCTGTAATGGTGAGTTTCCTGCATAGACCCTGTAATGGTGAATTTCCTGCATACTATATACTGCTGATCGCCTGTTCCCAGTGCAAAAAAGCACTTTTTATCCCCTGTCACCATAAATCATTGGTGACAGGGGATAAAAAGTGATAGTGTCGCCCCCCCAGTCACCCCCCGTTCCCCATATACGTTACCTGATCCTGGAGCTCCGGCGTCCAGGCTGATTCTGAAGTGCGCATGCGCTCCAGAATCAGTTATCTCGGAAAATTTAAAGTGACAGAGACCAATTTGGTCTCTGTCACTGAACTATGATTACTGTGATAGAAAATATCACAGTAATCATAGTAATATAGTGAAAATGAATGTAAAAAGTACAAAAAGTGAAAAACATACAAAAAAATAAAACACACTTTTTATTATAGTAATAATTGCAGTTTACTCCCAAATTACCCCTAACCCCCCCAAGTTGCCCGTAACCACCGCAGGTTGCCCGTATCCGCCCCAGGTTGCCCATGACCACTGCACGTTGCCCATGACCACTGCACGTTGCCCATGACCACTGCACGTTGCCCATAACCACTGCACGTTGCCCATAACCACCGCACGTTGCCCATGACCACCGCACGTTGCCCATGACCACCGCACGTTGCCCGTAACCACCGCACGTTGCCCGTAACCACCGCATGTTGACCGTAACCACCCCGAATTGCCAGTGACCCCCTCCAGATGGTCTGTAATCAGCCCCGATTGCCCGTAACCCCCAGATTGCCTCTGACCGCCGCACGTTGCCTCTGACCGCCGCACGTTGCCTCTGACCGCCGCACGTTGCCTCTGACCGCCGCACGTTGCCTCTGACCACCGCACGTTGCCTCTGACCACCGCACGTTGCCTCTAACACACGTTGCCAGTGACCCCCTCCAGATTGCCGTTACCACCCAAAATTACATGTACCCACCCCAGATTACCTATAAGCACTTCAGTTTATCCGTAACCACCCCAGATTGTCTGTAACCACCCCATGTTGCCCGTAACCACCACAGATTGTCTGTTACCACCCCATGTTGCCCGTAACCACTGCAGATTGTCTGTAACCCCCCCAGGTTGCCCCTAATCACACGTAATTCCCCCCAGATTGCCCCCGACCACCGCACGTTGCCCCCGACCACCGCACGTTGCCTCCGACCACCCCAAATTGCCAGTGACCCTCTCCAGATTGCCCGTAACCACGCCAGATTGCCTGTAACCACCCCAAATTACAGGTACCCATCCCAGACTACCTATAAACACTTCAGTTTATCCGTAACCACCCTACGTGGCCCGTTACCACCCCACGTTGCCCGTAACCACCCCAGATGGTCCGTAGCCACCCCAGGTTGCCCGTGACCAACCCAGGTTGCCCATGACCACCCCACATTACCTGTAATCTCATTTTTTTATTGTATTTTAGTAACTGCGCTATTCTAATAACTATTACTAGCTGCAGTTTTGCTCCAGCAAATTAGCGCTCCTTCCCTTCTGAGCCCTGCTGTGTGCCCGTACAGTGGTTTATGCCCACCTATGGGGTACCGTTTTACTCAGAAGAAGCTGCGTTACAGATTTTTGGGTACGTTTTTTCTCCCATTCCTCGTGAAATTGAGACATTTTAAACTAAACGAACATATTATTGGAAAAATTCGAGTTTTTCATTTTTACTGTCTTATTTTGAATACTTTCCTCTAATACCTGTGGGGTCAAACCGCTCACTGCACCCCAAGATGAGTTCTTTGAGGGGTGTACTTTCCTAAATGGGGTGACTTTTACTGGGGTTCTATTCTGCTGACACTACAGGGGCTCTGCAAACGCACCTGGCGCTCAGAAACTTCTTCGGAAAAATCTGCACTGAAAATGCTAATTGGCGCTCCTTCCCTTCTGACCCCCTGCTGTGTGCCCATACAGTGGTTTATGCCCACATATGGGGTACCGTTCTACTCAGGAGAACCTGCGTTACAGATTTTGGTATGCAGCTTCTCCCCTGTTCCTAGTGAAACTGAGAAATTTCAAACTAAACGAACATATTATTGGAAAAATTTTGAGTTTTTCAATTTTACTGTCTTATTTTGAATACTTTCCTCTAATACCTGTGGGGTCAAAAAGGTCACCACACTTCAAGATGAATTCTTTGAGGGGTGTACTTTCCAAAATGGGGTGACTTTAGGGGGGGTTCTATTCTGCGGACACTACAGGGGCTCTGCAAACGCACCTGGCGCTCAGAAACTACTTCAGCAAAATCTGAACTGAAAATGCTAATTAGCGCTCCCTTCCTTCTGAGCCCGGCTGTGTGCCCATACAGTGGTTTATGCCCACATATGGGGTACCGTTGTACTCAGGAGAACCTGCGTTACAAATTTTGGGGTGCGGATTCTCTCATGTTCCTTGTGAAATTGAGAAATTTCAAACTAAACGAACATATTATTGGAAAAATTTGTGTTTTTCATTTTTACTGTAATTTTAAATACTTTCCTCTAATACCTGTGGGGTCAAAATGGTCACCACACCCCAAGATGAATTCTTTGAGGGGAGCACTTTCCAAAATGGGGTGACTTTTGGGGGGTTTCTCTTCTGCGGACACTACAGGGGCGCTGCAAACGCACCTGGCGCTCAGAAACTTCTTCAGCAAAATCTGCATTAAAAAAGCTAGTTGGCGCTCCTTTTCTTCTGAGCCCGGCTGTGTGCCCATACAGTGGTTTATGCCCACATATGGGGTACCGTTGTATTCAGGAGAACCTGCGTTACAGATTTTGCAGTACTTTTTTCTCTTGTTCCTCGTGAAATTGAGAAATTTCTAACTAAACGAACATATTATTGGAAAAATTCGTGTTTTTCATTTTTACTGTCTAATTTTGAATATTTACTCTAATACCTGTGGGGTCAAAATGCTCATCCTACCCAAAGATGAATTCTTTGAGGGGTGTACTTTCGAAAATGGGGTGACTTTTGGGGGGATTCTGTTCTGCGGACACTACAGGGGCTCTGCAAACGCACCTGGCGCTCAGAAACTTCTTCAGCAAAATCTGCATTAAAAAAGCTATCTGGCGCTCCTTCCCTTCTGAGTCCGGCTCTGTGCCCATACAGTGGTTTACGCCCACATATGGGGTACCATTGTATTCAGGAGAACCTGCGTTACAAATTTTGGCATGCTTTTTTTCTCATGTTCCTTTAGAAAATGAGAAACCTTAATCTAAACGTATATATTATTTGAAAATTTTCATTTTCGATTTTTTTTAAGACCTAATTGTGAATACTTTCCTCCAGCCCCTGTAGGGTTAAAATGCTCATTATAACCCTAGATTAATTCTTTAAGGTGTCTATTTTCCTAAATGGGGTCACTTATGGGGGTTTTCAGGATACCAGACTTCTAAATCCATTTAAAAAAGAACTGGTCCCTAAAAAAATCAGTTCTGGAAACTTTCACAAAATGTGATAATTTGCTAATAAATTTCTAAGCCCCATAACAGCCTAAAAAAGTAAAATATGTTTCCCAAATTATGCCAGAATAAAGAGGACATATTGGTAATGTGATTTAGTAACTAATTTATGTGCTATGACTTCCTTTTTTAGAAGCAGAGAATTTCAGAAGTTCATAAAATGCTAAATTTCCAAATTTTTCATGATATTTTGATGTTTTTCACAAAAAACACACAAAGTAGTGACCAAATTTTGCCACTAATATAAAGTGCCATATGTGACGAAAAAACAATCTCAGAATCGCTAGCATACATTAAAGCATCACTGAGCTATAAGCGCATAAAGTGAGACAGGTCAGATTTTGAAAAATGAGCCTGGTCATTAAGGACAAAACAGGCTGCGGAGGCAAGGGGTTAAACTATGAAATCCGAAATTCGGTCGGACCGAACTTTTGAAAAGTTCGCTCATCTCTGGGCATGCATGTGAATAATTTGTTCTCTCAGCCCCTTCTGGGTCTCAAATGAAAGTACCTCATGTTACTGTGTTTCCCCAAAAATAAGACACCCCACCTACTCTACCCTCTAACCTAAATTAAGGCACCCCCTACTCTACACTAGGGCACCCCCAAAAGTAAGGCACGTCCCATTCCCCACCCGCCCCGCCACCTGGGACTCACCTAATCCCCTTGTTTACCTCTGAAACCGGCACCACAGGCAGCCTGATCCCATGGCCCCCCCGTGTCCTCCGCATGTCCTGATGCCGAACGTCATGCCACCACGCTCCTGACCTGACAGTGAGTATTCTGCGGAGGTCCGGGGAGTCTTTTTTTTTTTCTCTCCTCCCTAGCCCCTGCTTTTTTTTTTCTACATTTTTTCTTACTTTTTCTTCAAACTTTCTGCACAAATTGCTCTATTTACTGCCACACGGAAAAAACACAGCAAAATTGCACTAAACAGATCCTTAGCCAGGTTTCTAAATTAGGAAAGAAACATTAATTAATGTAATATATTTGACTCCGTCTTTGATTAAGATAACTTAATAAATGATGGTGGAGACACACCCTTGTCCACACTAAAGTTTATTCAAATCTGTGAGAATATTCAAAAAACTGTTTCGCGTGTTATGCGTTTTAGTTGATTCAATTAGACATGAGCCGGGTATGACAGTGAGGACTCTGTGCTGTACAGATCATCTAACAGGCTGGTAGTGCAAAGACAAAGTATGTTATGTATAATCTGATATGTGTTTATTGGATCAAGCTGCATCTTTGTAATTGAGGAGATTGCTATGTCGGCAAATGATGTCATGTAGTAATTTATTCACTTTAATCTGGTCTAAGTCCAGTGAGTGGTCCTAATCAGTTTCTCTGAGAACTTGCTTACAGGGATACCTGTAATCACAGCATAGGACCGCCCACTTGACCTCTAAGCCTAGAAGTACCAGGTCTATACCTGGTACCCATAAATTTCTATCTTTCCCCATAAAACTATATATTAATCTGCTCAGCAAATCCTCCTCTATGATATTCTGCCTGCATATTGGACTGCATTTGTAGCCTTTCACTTGCTTTATTCCAAGTGTCTTTTTAGGAGAATTCACTGGGATTCTCTATATGTAGTCAGGAGGAATTATATAGTGAATTAGCCTAGCATCAGAAAAAAGGGAAAATTGGCAGCACCTCTATGCCTTTGTTCACACTGTAGGTTGCACGCTGCATGTGGCTTAATACAGACAAAGAAAAAAACAGTGCAACAGCAGCCTACAGGTGCAAGTGCTTATCGTATACAGGGGTGTAATTACCACCATAGCAGCCATAGCGGCCACTATGGGGCCCACCACATAAGGGGGCCCATCCCCGCAATACACTGGCCCTCTTGAGCTGTCATTATTCTACCGAGGGGGTAGGATAATAGGGGAGATGTCTTTTGGGTGACACTATATATGGGGTGATACGAGGTGAGATGCCTACCATGGGGGACACTAGGGGAGATGTCTACCATGGGGGCACTATCTACTGGGAGGGGTTCTCGGTTGAGATGCCTAACATATGCTTTCTACTGGGCGGAGGGATAACAAACAGGGGGATTACCTACAGTGGGATAGGGGCAAGGAGGGGGTCCCCAATCAAAAGTTTGCTATGGGGCCCAGACCTTTCTGGTTACGCTCCTGATCGTATATACTCCCCCTGGTGTACACACAATAAAAATTGTTAGTGTGAGAATGCTATAGTAGGACCATGTCTTGAGGACACCTTAAACTGGTGACATGGTACACTCTGTTTGATCAAATGTTTTCCTAAGATTCTCAATTTTTAATATCTATAGAGCAGGTTTTTATCGTGTGTACACCTGGGGGAGTATATACGGTAAGCGCTTGCACCTGTGGGTTGCTGTTGCACTTTGTTTTTTTTGTCTGTACTTAAGCCACACGCAGCGTGCAACCTACAGTGTGAACAGAGGCATAGTGGTGTTTTGTTTTTTTTGTATGTGGGGGGAGGTCGCTGGTTTATATCACTTGTATGCTGAGGGAGTATGTACAGTAGCCACTTGCACCTGTAGGCTGCTGTTGCACTTTCTGAATTAGCCTAGCATGCCCATGGAATTTACACTTTCAAAGTTTTATATAAATACATTGTAAATACATCGCTGAAATATAGGTTATCATACTTTGCACACACTACACTTTTACTGTTAGTATGTTTTCGAATGGGGTGGTGGGGGGGAGAGCTGCAAAGTACAGAATAAATTAAATAGTGCAATGGTGTGCACATAAGAATGTTAGTCCAGTCTTTGACTATAGTAGAACCTCCAGGTAAGGGACACAGTGAGACAGCAGAGGCAATATTTTAGCTATTGGGATCTGAGATTGGATTACGGATTGTGAATGAACAGACATTATTACATTCCTACTGGTCAGCAAAAATGTTGATAGTCGGGAAATTGAAAGCTGACTGTTCAGAAGGAAAGCTCCATGTCCTTGTTATCCTATTATTACAGGCAGTCAGTTCAGGAGTACTGGACTGCTCTTTGTTCTTTGTGTTAAATCATAGCAGCAACACAAGATAAAATATTCCTGATATCTGACGTGGCCCCTGGGCTCTTAAAAGCCTTACCGCACTATAATGGAGGGAAATTTAGGAGCCCATTAATTCTATACAGCGTATAGGTTCAGGTTCAGTATAGGATAAGGTTGGCATTTTTGTACAATGGGCAAAAGTGGTATTACTAGAGCCATGATACACCTGCTTTGGGCAAATATTTTGCATGGTCAGTCTGGCACTGCTAGTAGGGATCAATTTATCAGAGCCCCAAAATACCAGGATTCTTAGAGGCAAATGTTAAAGGAGTTATCTACCACATGAAGGGGTTGTTTGCATGAATAGGACACTCAGCCAATCACTGACCAAGACTGGCCACTACCACGGTGGTGGTTGGCTGAGCAAGCAGTTCTTGTGGAGTCAACAGTTTCCTTATTTTGCCTCTCATTTGCTTGTTTAAAAAAAAAAAAACAAGAAATAACTGGTTAGAAAACCATTTGAAGGTCCTCATGTGGTGTGTGCTCAACTGGTCTCTTGCTAGATGGTACCGTGTGACGCCACTTCTCTGGTGGTTGGTCGAAGTATAGCTTAGCCAGTGGTTGTACTGTTGGGCACACAGGTATGGAGGCACACCTGCTTTTAGTTGAAGGTGGCGAGTTATACCCTTTCCCCTGTGGTCGATGACATGGCTGTGAGGGGGTGAGCTGAGAGTAGTAGAGAGGAGTTTGTGCTGCAGGTTCAGAGTAGTGGAGAGGAGTTTTTGCGGAGCGTCCCAACCCAGGGTAGAAGTGTGCTCTGCCAGAACTTTAGAAGAAGAAGTAATAGAATACTGAAGACTACTTGTGCTCGTTCTCCACCAACTTGGGTAAGACTCACTAAGTGTGGGTGTGACAACTTCCTACAGGAGATATAATGTCGCCTGTGAGTGGTGGAGAAGAAGAAAAGGGATAGGGATAGAGATATGTGTAGAAGAGAAAAGAACTTATTGGTGCGCAGATGGCAACAAACAATAGCCCCTTGTTCACTACAGCTGTGCAATACACAAGTGCATATACAAACAATAGAAACACCTAGTGGTAAAACTTAGATACTACTTCATTACCACATTAACTTGGAGTACAGACTTTTGCGAGGGGTGTATGAACCAGTAACAACCGTGGTGGGATACCACACTTAAAAAATAAAATAACATGTATAGCAGCATGACAGACCATACACAGTCACAAGTAAATTGTGCTTGGTATATTACATGCTATGGCCATTTTGTGGTATATGTAACTTTTTTAATGGTTTTCTGACTGTGGAGAACATTAACATGATGTGAATTGGGCCACATTACTTTTACAATACTAAAGTAAAATGTTTGTTAGCAGCCACAGACCACTAAATGAAAGGTAATATTTCTGTCCTTTCCCTTACATCTATGCAGCACTGTTGGCACTGAATTTCCTGGTGACTGATTCAATTGATTTAATACAGCTGCATAAGACAAGGCTGGATACTCACTGAGTCTCCTAACTGTAATCGCTATAGAACTGGCAGAAGGAAAATGTGTGTGGTGATAATGTATAATGTAATTTTATTATTTTTATTTTTGCCTTTTTGTACCATGAAGTGTGTTTACCAGGTAACGATTGGAAACTATGTCGGTAATATTGACTTTAGGAACATAAAATAAACTTTTAGCAGATCGCAGGTGGTCCGACCTCTGTACCCCGTGCTGATCTCTGCATCGGGCCCAGCTGATCTTTCTGTCGATCTATAAGAATGAATAGAGCCGAGGGTCACATGCTGTATCCTTGGCTCTATTCATAACAGAGCCGACGGGGCCCAATATGGAGATCGGCAAGGGGTACAGAGGTCAGGCCCCCCGTAAGCTCCTACTTTTCCCCTATCCTGTGGTTAGGGGAAAAGTTTATTTTTTTCCTGGAATACCCATTAAAGTCAGGGCAAAATTGGGTTAGGTCCCTATTCCGCGCTTCACTAATTAACAGTTATATACAAGAGTAATGCCATTATTAAAGAGAACAAACTGAAGGTAAGAAGAACAGAAGATGCACAGTGATGTCACAGCCAAGAATGGGAGATATATTTATAGAGGTGGGATGTTTATGCAGGGATTTATTGTACTTGCTAGATTTGAATTCAGGAAGGATTTTTTACCCCAGTATGAGGCAATTAAAATCTGCCCATAAAGGCTTTTTGCCTTCCTCTGGATCAACACAGTAAGGTTAAAAGTTGGACTTGATAGACCCTTGTGTTACCTCAATCTAGTGTTACCTCAATCTAATCAACTATGTAATGATTCATGATGACAGGACAGTGATAATGCATAGAATGATGTCACAGCATAGAGATGACTCAAACTGTGATGTCACTCTGAAGTAGAATCTACAGAACTAGGGGAAGTTACTCCACAGGAATTAGCGATAATCACCATTAGCGATGTCACCTTGGAGGCATAATGCAGTAAATGATGTCATAGCACAAGAAAAATTCACTCTTTTGTGTGCATTCATCAATGTATTTATGCCAGCCAGTTTATCATGGTCAAAACCTTGAAGGAGAACAGACACAACAAGGTCAACATAAGTAACTAGGGATCGGCCATCATACAAAAGGAATTTCTAAAGTGGGGCCTATTCTAGAAAAAGTATGAAGAAAAATTGTAAAATCTGCTGTTTCTAGTACAGCAGTTCTGTATTATATCTCACATAGTGTAAAGGTCATTTAGTATGTAAATTGTGTTTATGTGGTTAAACAAGTGAGTACTTTCATAGGGTCATAAGGAGCGACTAAAGTATTGTAAGAGTCCTGACTGCTTTATCTCTTAGTCACTCTGCCAGTACTGTGTACTATAGACCTGTGAACTATTAATATCTCTACCTGCACCTGAAAGAGCTTTCACCACAGGTCTCTATTGTTTATAACCTGGAGGTTATTCCAGGATTACAGCTGTCTCCTTCCGTATTTGCTTAGAAATTGTATTTTCTGTTGTTAATCGTAAAACTACAGAACAGTATTGATAGACTTCCCTATACCAACACTGGTTGTCAGTAAGCCTTAAGGCCCCCATAAACTGACAACTGATGTTGCAGGACTGGCCGTGTATATGGGGGCCTCCCCCCCCCCCAACAGATGATGCCAGGGGAGAGAAGGGTTGGGCGTTTTTGAAGTGATAAGTTGCCATCCGGCTTACCTTCCCTCTCCTTTTTCACATCACATGTGTATGGGATTATGGGCAGAAATAGCTGTTGGCTGAACGACCATTCCCATGACCGTTATTGAAGGTCTATAGACACCTTTAGGTTTGGGCCACATCCCATTTATGCACCATGTCGGATGTATATGTCAACTATCCATAGGACTGCGTTTTCCGACATCTTTTTTCCCTGGCTGTATGGAATTACAGAATGTGTAGTAGACTATGCAAATTGTGGAACAGACCATTCTACTAGTGACTATGTTTGATCCATTACAACCTTGGACCTAAAGGTATCTGAACACCTTTAATGTTGGCTGAAAAAATCATTTGATGGACTTCTCCACTCCCATACAGATGAACGTTTAGCGTGGCCAAATGTTTTTGTTCCATATGGTGAGGGGTAAGCCGCAGCCAGACATTTCTGCTGCCTATGCCTCCGAGAACAAAGGGATCAGGCTGCAAAAATCCATCACGCCCGACCCCCTATCTCCACCGACATCATCTGTTGTTCGATTGTAAGGAGGCCCCATATATTTTATACTGTGGGCTGACTTATAAAGTATATAGGTAGATTTAGAGAGGTTTCTGTCTGTTACTTTGTTTCTTGTCTTCTAAATATTTAAAACAACTCAATAAGTTTTATTATATTTGTTCTATCCCAAATGTATAATCCTATACCAGTTAAACAAGGGCAATAGGCAGAAGAGCAGGCCCCGATGCCATAGGATGGGTCACCATGGAGGTGGGGAGTATTTGTGCAGTATATGGAACTAGGCCACTAAACTAAAACTTTTACCTACTGGGTCTAGCAATAGCTCTATATATCACAGCACAGCCTTCCTAAACTAGAAGGTGTTGCAGATTTTACATCCACAAGGGAGTAAATCTTTATCTAAATGAATTGGTCGAAGACAAGCAAACTGTCCCTTGTTCCCTCTGTGGCCAATTATGTATCTAGAATTGCTTGCCTACAGAAAAGATACATGTTAGAAGTAAAAGCATTTACATAAAGCTATTTAAGGCATGTACACTGTCATGAGTGCGGGACTTAATAGACACAACGATCTGCAACCTGTAACTCCAGCTGCTGCAAAACTACAGAACTATAACATTCCAACAGCTGTAAAGTCGCAGGTTACAGACCTCTGCATAGGAACTCCAAAGTATTCCAGCCAATGCCACAGTCATCTAATATGATCCACAGTCGCTAGAAACTCTCTGAGAGAATGAGGAAAACATGAACTGACTAGATACAAAGAATAAAGATTTTATTAAATACAGTTTATTAAATACAGTATACACATAGATTACAATAAAGGGAATGTGTCATCAGGAAATGACCTATTGGCTATTTGTTTATATCAAGTTTTGTGTTAAACACAGTTTTTAAGATTTTTTTCTCAAAAAAAAAAATAATATATTACATTTGTGTGTTTAAGTAACCCTTACATTCTCACCACTAAGCCTAAAACCTAAGCTTAGATTTCCTGTTTTTTATTTGATGATGATGAGAAGTCTGATCTATATGGATAGGTGACAACAGTTTATAGATAAAGACAACTGGTGAAGCTCTCAGCTCAGTCTCCCCTTCCCTGTGGAATGACCTCTTCAAAGGTCACAACATATGCCTAGTTCCATTCCCATTAATGTCAATATTGGATAGCTTTTGGCGATCGTTGCCTATTTTCATGGGGTAAAGAATATATTTAAATGATGTTAAAAATAGCCCAGACAGGATGGCTTCCCCTGTAATAATGTACAAAAAAATTAATGAAAATAGAGACAATTTATGGAAAAAAAAACCTGGGTGATACATTCCCTTTAAGATACAATTTAGTGTAAGGCACAGCTATCATTCCAGGAAAATAAAGGAAATCCTAATGGGCATATAATAATGTCTCCCCTAGGGGTACAAGCATGCCTGATGCCATACAATTGAATAGATCACTATGTCACAATGTCTGGGGGCTTCAGCAGAACAGATTTATAGTATTATTAGGGATGGTCCGAACCTGCCGAGGTTCGGGTTCGTATGAACCCGAACGCTCTGCATCAGATTCCCGCTTTCTGGCCGCTCCGTGGAGCGGGCGGATCCAGCGGGAGTAACGCCCTGAAAACTGGGATATAGCCTATGGCTATGGCTGTATCCCAGTTTTCCAGGCAGTCCTCCCGCTGGATCCGCCTGCTCCACGGAGCGGGCAGACAGCGGGAATCATTACCGAGGGTTCGGGTTCGTACAAACCCGAACCGAACTCGGTTTGGACCATCCCTACGTATTATATATATAGTTTTAATACTTGAAAAATACATGTCCATCCAGATCGACCAAGAGTGGGGATAAGTATGAGTATTCTTCATGTTCAATATTATATCTGACAATAGCTCTACATAGCTACGTGTATTGGACTGGGAGACAAGTGTTTTGAGTAGGCATTATACCTTTATGAAATACTGTAGGAAAAGCATATTATCAATTTTATACAAGTACAATTTTTAAGTCTTTGGTTACAAACAGTGATGCCCATGACTGGTATACAGGCCCTTTTATATGGACCTATGGAAGGCAAGCAATGAGCATCGATCTTGCTGATTGGCACTCCTCTGCTTCACCCTCATAAGGCTCAACCAATCACTGTCAGCCTTATGCCCCTTGTTTAGACAGGATTATGTGTGGCCAATAGTGATAATTTAAATAGCTCCACAAAGAATACATTCAGCTGACTATTTGCCCAATAAATGGGCCATGGAGAAGCTGTCTTCTGAGTGCTTTATGATATTAAAAAAGTTTTCTAGGGAAAGTGGATTAATGGCCTATCCACAGGGTAGGCCACCACTAACAGATCATTGGGGTTCGAATAACCAGCACCCCTGCCAATCAGCTGATCTTCTTAGTCACCATTCATTGTTTACATCGGGGAGCCACAGTTGTGCAGACTGGCTGATCAGCAGGGGTGCTTGTTGTCTGAGCCCATTGTCGCTATTGATAGCCTTGACAATGTGATATTGCTTTGCTATGAGGTCATAATGGTGTTGTTTGTTGTGGCTGTGCAGGCAGTGATGATTATATTATAGCTATTATACATTTACCCGCTAGTGTTCATGTTATACCAATGCAAAGTCATAGAGGACTACCAAGTACTGTATGCACTGACCCATGGAATGGTTATTCCATGATTTTATAACATGAAATAGTTAAAATATTTTATAAACAATTCTGCCTAATCATAGTACATGCCACGTGACATCCAGGCGATAATATGTACCTATGCGAGGCCTAATAAAAATATTCACCACCTCGGACTTTTTCATGTATTATTTAACAACCCTGAGTCACCAGCATTGAATCACTGTGGACTTACTAGGTGTGGATCACTTAGAGATTTGCCTTCACTTTGATGTACAATAAAACATGAAAATGTCCAGAGGATGACGGAAGAGTGAATACATTATATAGCCACTTTTTATATAGGAGTAGGAGTCAATATTTGCTTCCTATCACTTAAGGAACAAGTTGTAAGGATTTCAAATAATGAATTGTGAGTCATCCCGATGGACAGTTCAATTCTCATAAATGGGTTATTCAGGATATTAAAATTGATGTCTTGTCCTCCGGTCTGTATTACATTGGAGCCATGACACTTGTGGATCATTGCAGCCTTTTCATTGTTTACATTGGATTGTACCTGCCCTTGCTGTAGGGTGTTCTTACTCTGTGCAGTTTTTAATACAGTTTTGAAGCCACCACCAGCTGTCGATCATAATGAATTAGATCATATAAAAAACATATGGTACTTTTTTTTTTTTTAACATATATTTTTATTGACGGACAAAGTATGAGTACAGAATTAAAGCAACTCTGTACACACAATCTGCCCCCCCCCCCCAACCACTTGTACCTTCGGATAGCTGCTTTTAATCCAAGATCTGTCCTGGGGTCCGTTTGGCAGGTGATGCAGTTATTGTCCTAAAAAACAACTTTTAAACTTGCAGCCCTGCGCCAAACAGCTTAGCGTATCTGTGCCTTAACCTTGCACCACCCCTCTGTCCCTCCTCCCTGCCCCCTCCATCATTAGGAATGCCACTGGCAGGATTTTTCCTATTCCTCTGCAGTGAACACTGCACAGGTACCTTAACGATCCAGGCCATGTGCCGTGCTGACACAGGTCATGAATAGAAGACAATCTGCCTGGAGCATTCCTAATGATGAAGAGGGCGGGGAGGAGGGACAGAGAGAGTGTGCCAGCCTAATGCATACACAATCTAGGCCACGTACAGATTGGCACAGGGCTGCAAGTTTAAAAGTAATTTTTTTAGGACACTAACTATCACCTGCTGAACGCACCCCAGGACAGATCTTGGATTAAAAGCAGCTATCCGAAGGTACAAGTGGTTTGGGGTGGACAGATTGTGGGTACAGAGTTGCTACAGGTTGTATAAAGATGGTGAGGCTACTTCTGTTATTGCCTTAGTTCAGTCCTGGTGTATAATGGATTCAAAAAGGAAAAAGACCTGCAGAAAAAGATTGCACTGTGTGAGAGCACCCATATAGTGGCCATGCTTCATATACCTTGACATCACATGAGATTTATGTTTATACACATTTTTTTTTAGCAAAAGTAGAATGAGGCAAATGAACAATTTGTTCATAGAAATTACCATTCAAATAATGGTATTTTTTTTTGGGGGGGGGGAGGGGGGGGTCACTAGCAATTGTGAATCAACTCCTAGGAAATAGACCCAAGTTACAAATGACTGGCTCCAAACTACATTATCTTAGGGCCATATTACCCAGGGTATTTATCGTCCAAAGAGACCACCCTGGGCAATAGGCTTAGAGAACAGTTGAGAAACAAGTAAACGTTAGTTTGTCAGCTCATCATATGGTTTCAACCTGCTAAAAAAAAATCTTTGTTCGTCGGCAACACATCACCCTGTGTAATGGTGGATGTGGGACCGACAAATGCTGAAGCCTCAGGGACCAACAACCAGCAAAGGATCCTTTGTTTCTCTGGAGGCCTCTCTGACCCCAGAATTTGGTATGTTAAACAATGGAAAGCCAAATGAATGAAGTTTGGAACTGAAATAGATAATGGTTACTATTAAATAAGGTATGAGGATTAATATGTATGAGAGTAAAAAGGGCATTACTGGCAAATCTTCATGTATTAGTAATAATTCTTGCTAAGTTACTATAGTTGAGGTTGAAGAATGGGGGGACTTAAAAAGTGTTGGAGCGAAGGTGCCACTAAGGTAAGTGCAACTTATTTTACTTTGAAGAGAAATTGTTGGTTGGTTCCATCAGCTGGTATTGTGCCTTGTAGGAGTTCAGTTCAGGCCTCAGGCTGGATTTCTTATTTGCAAAAATGGGCAGACCCGGGATAATTATCACAACAAAGGCTGCATGTCAGAACATACTAGAAAAGTTACTCACGTTTACTGTTACGTGAAGGAAACACTATTGAATTTCTCAAGCTGTTCTAATAATTGCTAAATAACAGGCCCCCGTGTATGGAGTGCTATTACATTTTGTTTTTAGGCAATTACAACACTGGCCAATTCCCGGAGACATTGGTCTTCTACATTGCCCTCATTAATAGTTGTTCATTATTCCATCTATGTAAGGTACACTACATGCACATTCTCTTGTGTATACAATGCTATAAAGTTATCACCTCTCCTCTTACCTATTATCAGGGCAGTGTTCAGCAACTATGATGTGGGAAATGCTTATACTGTATACTTGGTGTCTGAAGTAGCCTAAAGGCGCCAATGCATATTCGGCTAAAGTCAGCTGATCATGCAAACTTCGGCAGATTAAGCTAACTAACGTTTATGGTAGTTTCCCAAATATCCCCTGTAAGATGATGTTGGAGGAAAGAAGAGTTGGTCATTTTGAATTTCTTTTACTGGACCCTTTGTCCTGGACAAGATAAGCCGATGCCAGATTTGTCTGGCAGCAGCTCACCCCTTCTAACTCCAAAGTGGAAACGTGAACATTTATATGTATAGGGAGATCAGGAGAAATAGCTGTTGGCTGAACAATTGTAATTGAAAGTGTATGGTCACTTTAAAAGTCCCTCTTGTACACATTGGTTAGCATGGACATAGACTAACCCATTGAATGGGGTTAACTTCTTTACCCAAATCCACAGCATACACTCTGCAAGTCCATGAGGTCATGGGAAAATCACTTCATGTGAGCGCTGCAGCCTCTTCGCCTCACCCTATTGAAGTGGACAAGCGGTAATGCCAATCACAGCTATTACAGAATATACAGCACAGTGCTTGGTAAGAGGATGTCACAGCACTCATATGATCGCCATGGCCGCTTTAACCAACTAGTCAGCTTAGGTGTTGGGAGTTGCATTCCACCAATATGAAGCATATTGATGGCCTAACGTAAAACCAAGCCATCATTCTGAAAGTCCTGGAAAACCCCTTTAGTGTTATAAAAATGTATTAATCAATACCAGTTATAGTAAAATATAACCCCATGGCCTTAGGTATCAAGGGTGTACTAGAGAAATATTAACTTTGTTGCATATAGCGAACAAAGTTGCTCTTTATTTGAGATATAGGTTCTATATCAGGGAACACTATTTCTTAATGCACAACTAGACTACCAACCAGTGGTGCTGTCATTCTATGGTTATGGAAAGTATATAGTTAATAGCTACAGTATTTTTTTTAGTTCTGAAAACCTTTAAGAATTATCATCGCAAACTTCCTGAATTCCAAAGAAGTGAAAATGTTCCTCTTAAATTTTTTCTGATTTCAAAGTGCATACAGATACCATCAGTCACAGACCTCTAATAGTCCTCATATTCTTCACCTGCTATGGCCGCGGCCAGTGCTGCCAATGCTTCAGCCACGTCTGGATCCATATCATCTTCCAGGAACACCCCATCTATAACTATTGTACCTTTCTTTGAACCCCGTGATGCATTTCTTTCGATCATGAGGTCAACCAACGAAGGGGGTCTTGACCTCTGTATAAAAACATGGTCTCCTGAAGGAGAACAGGAGCCATGGTCTGTATTACCGTGAGGATTTTTGCTAGAGTCATGCACATGGTTCGCCTCCTTAGGAAGACCATTGAACTGTGTGATATCTCCAATCTCATTGGAGTATTCTAAGTTTAAGTTACTACTTTTGACCTCAAGTATTGCACTTTCTGTAAGAGAAATATTTTCTTGCATTGATGCAGATAGCTCATGTTGAATGCATTCTGGTTCGTCTGTATTTTTAGTATGGTCATTTGGTATTTCTAACTTCCGTTGGCTTGAAGTAGGCGTTGAATGCAGGTTGTCGTCAGATTGGAAGGATTGGTCATCTTGCTCTTTGACATCACCTATAAAGTTCTCATTTGAAACTGCGTATAATGAGAAGCTGGCTGGTACTGTGGAGCCAGCCTCATCAGCTTTAACATTGATCTTTTCTGATGCATTGTACAAATTATGTGAACCAGTGAATCTGTCTCGTTCGATTATGTTGTATCCTTCATTCATAAGTTCACTGATCTTTATAGTCGGAGACTTGGAACGGTCATGCTCGTAGCTGTGTGCTTCATTCACATATCCATTTGTTGGTAGCTCTTGTGGTTTGAACATATAACTGAAAGACAACAGAACATTACTTGTACTTTAAAGATTTTACCAGCAAACAGTATAAGGCCCATTTCACACTTCCGTTAATTCTGTCATTCATTCCTATGGCCTCAGACACACATCCATACGTGTTACGGATCTTTTGTTCCGGTCGTGATCTGTGCTGCAAACCCCCCTCCCCCCCCCCCCAAAAAAAAACAACCTAGCAAGCCATAATGCAGCCCCTAGGTGCAGCACAGATCACCTATCTTAAATAAAGAGGTCCATGCCAATTTGGACGGTTGCAGACAATGGTGCTAATTTATAGTCCTGTTGGACGCTGAAGGTCCACAGTTATGGGCAGGACTATGGATGTGTGAATTTGGCCAAGTTCATTGTATTAGAAGCAATGCTTTCTGCTTTCCAAGCACTAGCCCATTAGTAGCTGAGATGGGTCAATGCTACATCCAGTGACCTGCTGAGCACGCATGTTGAAAGAAAAGCAGGAATTGCTGCTCAGCCATGACCCATAGACTTTAAAGCGAATGTACCACTAGGTACATCGGTTTGTGTTGTTTTAGATGAACAGACTGGTTCCAGCGCGAGTATGCTGGTGGTGTAGAGCTTTATGTCCAGTACTTTATTTCAGGGCACCGGCCGCGCATGAAGCACTGGGGGCAGGTCCGCTGACCCCCAGTGTGCCGATCTCCTCTTACCTCTGTGACACTGCTCCATTCATTCTAATAGAGATGCATCACAAAGGGGAGGGGTTTTCGAAACACTTGGACCTGGCGGGCTCCCCAGTGCTTCATGCCGGCTTGGTGCTCGGGAATAGACCGACGCAGTGTGCGGAAATTCGGCGGTTAAAAAAAAACCACTACACCACCAGCATCCCCACGCCGGCGCCAGTCTGTTCATGTAAAAAACAAAGCAATATACAAGTGGTACATTTGTACCTGACCCCCCCCCCCCCCCCAAACCACTTGTACCTTCAGATAGCTGCTTTTAATCCAAAATCTGTCCTGGGGTCCATTCGGTAGGTGCTGCAGTTATTGTCCTAAAAAACAACTTTTAAACTTGCAGCCTCATTCCCTACTGGAGTAACTGTGCCCTAACTTTGCACCACACCTGCGTCCCTCCTCCCCACCCTCTTCATCTTTAGGAATGCCACTGGAACATTTTCTCCTGTCTAAACATTGCACAGGTGTCTTAACGACCCAGCCCATGTGCCGTGCTGACACAGGTGGGGAATAGGAGACAATCTGCCTGGAGCATTCCTAATGATGAGAAGGGACAGAGAGGTTGTGCCAGCCTAATGCATACACAATATAGGCCATGCCCGTTGGGCATGGGGCTGCCAGTTTAATAGTTGTTTTTTAGGACAATAACTGCATCACCTGCTGAACGGACCGCAGGACAGATCTTGGATCAAAAGCAGCTATCTGAAGGTACAAGCGGTTTGGGGGGTCAGATTGTGGGTACAGAGTCGCTTCAAGGGTGCCTTCACACACACACCAGATCTGCAGCAGATTTGATGGTGCAGCAGAAAATGCGCTGCGATACGGTGTGTGAAGCTACCCTATGGGTTTTGTGTCTGCTGAGGTTATTTTTTTTCACAGAACATGACAGAACTATGTAGGATATAAAAGTAAATGTCAATTGTATAAATATCACATTGGAAAGTAAAGACATAAGTGTAAAGGGAATTGAAAATGACTTGCTCTGCTATGGACCTCAGATTCAGGGTGGTATTACACGGGCCGAGCAGGGCCCGATAATACCTGTAAACGAGCAGCGATCTGCTAGATCGTTGCTCGTTTACTGGGCCTATTACACGGCCCGATAATCGTTTGACAAGAGCTGCAAGGACATCGTTACCGATGTCCTTGCAGCCCTTGCTAAACTGGCACACATTACCACATCCACATACATACATACATACCACCCATCCACATTCCAGGGCTGCTCCTGCCGTCCGCTTCTCCTGCCGTCCGCTTCTCCCGGGGTCCCGTGCGTGCTCTAGCTTCACAGCGGCCCGTCAGCTGGTAGGCCGCTCAGCCAATCACAGGCCGGGACCGCCGCGGCCTGTGATTGGCTGAGCGGCCTATCAGCTGACAGGCCGCTGTGAAGCTAGAGCGCGCGCGGGACCCCGGGAGAAGCGGACGGCAGGAGCAGCCCTGGAACGTGGATGGGTAATGTATATCGTTAGTCGCCGGCCACGCACCGCTATTAAACGCAGCGGTGCGCGATCGGCGCCCGACGAAAATAGGTTCTAACCTATATCAACGATTAGCCGATGATCGTTTGTCATCGGCTGATCGTTGCATTTATTACACGGATCGATAATCGGCCGAATCGGGCCAATTCAGCCGATTATCGTTCCGTGTAATAGTACCCACAGACTGGGACCTCACCAAATAGAAAAATTATTCTTTCTAATATACACTAGACATAGTTATTAATGGTATAATAATTTGGCTTTTAGCCTCACTGAGGTATTGCCATGGCACTGCCCTGTGACATGATTTACAGTTGCAGATGAATTATGCAATGTAAGATTTATTGCACAGGTGATGTGGAGGTAATCATAGCGACATGGCTGTGCATTTCTTGTGCTGCTGCAGTGCACATAAACTGCAAAGGCACATGCAAAACACACCAATGCAGCAAAGATGTGTATAGTGCTAGTGTTTCTAGTAGAGACTGATAGAGCCCCTGCCTCCCCATCCCATCAGCCTTGTGAATTGTATCTATGTCTTGGATCCAGCAATACAACTTCCTACTGATAGCGTTTCCACTTATTTCAATAGATGGAGCAGTCTCACAGAGAATAGTAATATAGTATGGTAATGGTATAGTAATACAGATCATCTTCCATGCCTACCTGTTCAGCATTCTACAGCAATTGCACCCCATCTGGTTAAGGTCTCTTAACACCTGCGTGGAAAATAATACAAGCAAAATAGTAATTTCATGCTGTAGAAGTCCAGGTTCACACTATGGAAAACAACAGCTGTATTTCATAACAATGGCCATTATTTGTTAAATAATCGCCGTTGTTATTAAATACGGGCGTTGTTTTTACGTAGTGTGAACCCAGCCCAATACTCTTTAAGTTTACTTAAAATGTGACCAGTCATTGTCAGAGAGAATGGTTTGGTTCTTCCATTTAACATACAACACATTGAGCTACGTGTATCCACACCGTTAAACAGTCCCGTTACTGGTATAGTTAAAATGATTATTCTATGAAAAAAAATGATCAAAGGATAGGGAATAAATATGTGATCACTGGGACCCCCCATGATCAAAACGGGGGGGAGGGGAGGGAATCAAGTCCATCACTGCTTTAGTTGGAGCTCATAGGTCACATATGGACCTGCCACACTGTTCAACGTCTATGGGATCAATGGAATTGCCAGGTACCGTCATCAGCTTCTTCAGCCCCATAGAATGGAATGGCTGGTTCATTATCATTATTAATCTATGCTTCTTTTCAATGTGCTCTTATATTGAGGGAACAGAGAACTTGGGAGCCCTGTTATAACAATTTGAGGGGGTCACCGCAATGGGGCCCCAACAATCTCCAATTTATTTTGTAAGCGGGATAGATTTTGATATTGGTATAACTCATTCCATTAATCTCAATTGCTCAATTGAACAGATTATATAAATCAGTGGACTTATCATGTCCACCTTGGATCTTGTAAAAACATAAGCCATAAAAAAAAATAAAAAAAACAAACTTGCATAAGGATAGCAATCTGGTAGTATCAATATGTTTTGTTTAGTCATTTTCCCATATTTGCCTAAGTACAATACGCTGCCTGTTTTCCATCAGGCATCACTGTCAGTATAGAGTCAACTTTGTGAAGTGTCTGTGCTTACACTGTGCGTCATCCAGAAACACACCTTACAGGGACTACTTCATATTTACCATAGGGGTCACTGTCAAGATCAAGACGTCAACTCTGAGAAAGTTCTAACATAAAAAATGACAACTACTGTCTCTTACCACAAATGAGAAATAAAATAAATCTTACCTGCAAAGTATTCCATTAAAGATCAGACATAGGCGCCACATGCCTGGAAGAAGAAAAATAGTACAGCTATAATCCTAGGTGTAAAAAAACATTCATAATAGTAACAACGACAATAATAATAATAATAACAACAACAACAAAAATAGTACAGCTATAATCTAGGTGTAAGAAACATTCATAATAGTAACAACGACAATAATATTAATAACCAACAAAAATAGTACAGCTATAATCTAGGTGTAAGAAACATTCATAATAGTAACAACGACAATAATATTAATAACAACAACAACAAAAATAGTACAGCTATAATCTAGGTGTAAGAAACATTCATAATAGTAACAACGACAATAATATTAATAATAACAACAACAACAAAAATAGTACAGCTATAATCTAGGTGTGAGAAACATTCATCTATATCATAAAAATCAAAGTCTGTCTGTCTGTCTGTCTGTCTGTCCTGTCTGTCTGTCTGTCTGTCTGTCTGTCCTCTATAGACTTCCAAACGCCTGAACCGTTTGACCCCAAATTTGGCACACAGATACATTGGGTGCCCGGAAAGGTTATTGCGAAGGTCCCGTCCCTGCCAGATGTACAGGAGGGGAGGGGGAGGGGAAAAAGAGGCGCCCCATAGAGATGAATGGGAAAATCTCCTCACTGCAAACACAGGTGATATAATTAGCTGCAGCAGACACGGCAGTTGGAGCCTTAGCAACCAATAGGATTACTGCTTTCATTTTCACAGGGAGTTGTGGTTGCTAGGGAAGCTGCCTCACAACATCCACAGTAATAACTGGTAGACCCCCTACTCCAACTATACATTACATGTATATACAGGACCCCCTACTCCATCTATACAGTACATGTATATACAGGACCCCCTACTCCATCTATACAGTACATGTATATACAGGACCCCCTACTCCAACTATACAGTACATGTATATACAGGACCCCCTACTCCATCTATACAGTACATGTATATACAGGACCCCCTACTCCATCTATACAGTACATATATATACAGGACCCCCTACTCCATCTATACAGTACATGTATATACAGGGCCCCCTGCTCCATCTATACAGTACATGTATATACAGGACCCCCTACTCCATCGATACAGTACATGTATACAGGACCCCCTACTCCATCCATACAGTACATGTATATACAGGACCCCCTACTCCAACTACACATTACATGTATATACAGGACCCCCTACTCCATCTATACAGTACATGTATATACAGGACCCCCTACTCCATCTATACAGTACATGTATATACAGGGCCCCCTACTCCATCCATACAGTACATGTATATACAGGACCCCCTACTCCATCCATACAGTACATGTATATACAGGACCCCCTATTCCATCTATACAGTACATGTATATACAGGGCACAACAGGTATACCAAACTGTGACTGGGTAACACTGCTACACCAGACCTGACCAATACCGCCATACTGTGCTGGATAACACTGTCATACCAGACCTGACCAATACCGCCATACTGTGACTGGATAACACTGCCGCACCAGACCTGACCAATACCGCCATACTGTGACTGGATAACACTGCCAGACCTGACCAATACCGCCATACTGTGACTGGATAACACCTCCATACCAGACCTGACCAATACCGGCAAACTGTGACTGGGTAACACCGCCACACCAGACCTGACCAATACCGCCATACTGTGACTGGATAACACCCCCATACCAGACATGACCAATACCGACACACTGTGACTGAATAACACTGCCATACGGGTAAATACAACCCTGCAGGTATACAGGACACTACATGTATACAGGACCCAGAAACTATACACTACAAGTGCACGGGACCTCCACAAAACTATATACTACAGGTATACAGGACCCCAAACTTTACACTACAGGTATACAGGACCCCAAAACTATATACTACAGGTATACAGGACCTCCACCAACTATATACTTCAGGTATACAGGACCTCCACCAACTATATACTACAGGTATACAGGACCCCAAACTATACACTACAGGTATACAGGACCCCAAAACTATACACTACAGGTATACAGGAACTCCACCAACTATATACTACAGGTATATAGGACCCCAAACTATACACTACAGGTATACAGGACCTCAAAACCATACACTACAGGTATACAGGACCTACACCAACTCTATAATACAGGTATACAGCACCTTCACCAACTCTATACTACAAGTATACAGGACCCCAAATATACTACAGGTATACAGGAACTCCACCAGCTATATACTACAGGTATATAGGACCCCAAACTATACACTAAAGGTATACAGGACCTCCACCAACTCTATACTATAGTTATACAGGACCCTCAAACTATTTACTGCAGGTATACAGGACCCCCGAACTATATACTACAGGTATACAAGACCTCCACCAATTATACACTACAGGTATCCAGGACCCTCAAACTATAAACTACAGGTATACAAGACCTCCACCAACTATACATTACAGGTATACAGCACCAACTATATACTACAGGTATACAGGACCCCCGAACTATACAGTACAGGTATACAGGACCTTCACCAACTGTACACTGCAGGTATACAGGACCTTCCTCAACTATACAATATAGGTATACAGCCCCCCCAACTATGCACTACAGATATGCGAGACCCCTAAAAACTATACATTGTGGGTATACAGAACCCCTCCAACTATGCACTACAGGTATACACTAATTCCACTGATTAACTCAGATGAAACAATACCTTTAGCTTGGCCTCCTGGGCACCTTAGAAGAAATCTAATTAACACACTGACACTTTATAACCGGGCAGCGCCGGGTACATTTTCTAGTCTATATCATAAAAATCAAAGTCTGTCTGTCTGTCCTTCTGTCTGTCTGTCTGTCTGTCTGTCCTCTATAGACTTCCAAACGCCTGAACCGTTTGACCCCAAATTTGGCCCACAGATACATTGGGTGCCCGGGAAGGTTATTGCGAAGGTCCCGTCCCCGCCAGATGTACAGGAGGGGAGGGGGAGGGGAAAGAGAGGCGCCTCATAGAGATGAATGGGAAAATCTCCTCACTGCAAACACAGGTGATATAATTAGCTGCAGCAGACACGGCAGTTGGAGCCTTAGCAACCAATAGGATTACTGCTTTCATTTTCATAGGGAGCAATGGTTGCTAGGGAAGCTGCCTCACAACATCCACAGTAATAACTGGTAGACCCCCTACTCCATCTATACAGTACATGTATATACAGGACCCCCTACTCCAACTATACAGTACATGTATATACAGGACCCCCTACTCTATCTATACAGTACATGTATATACAGGACCCCCTACTCCATCTATACAGTACATGTATATACAGGACCCCCTACTCTATCTATACAGTGCATGTATATACAGGACCCCCTACTCCATCCATACAGTACATGTATATACAGGACCCCCTACTCCATCTATACAGGACATATATATACAGGGCCCCCTATTCTATCTATACAGTACATGTATATACAGGACCCCCTACTCCATCTATACAGTACATGTATACAGGACCCCCTACTCCATCTATATAGTACATGTATATACAGGACCCCCTACTCCATCTATACAGTACATGTATATACAGGACCCCCTACTCCATCTATACAGTACATGTATATACAGGACCCCCTACTCCATCTATACAGTACATATATATACAGGGCCCCCTACTCCATCTATACAGTACATGTATATACAGGGCCCCCTACTCCATCTATACAGTACATGTATATACAGGACCCCCTACTCCATCTATACAGTACATGTATACAGGACCCCCTACTCCATCTATATAGTACATATATATACAGGGCCCCCTACTCCATCTATACAGTACATGTATATACAGAACCCCCTACTCCATCTATACAGTACATGTATACAGGACCCCCTACTCCATCTATACAGTACATATATATACAGGGCCCCCTACTCCATCTATACAGTACATGTATATACAGGGCCCCCTACTCCATCTATACAGTACATGTATATACAGGACCCCCTACTCCATCTATACAGTACATGTATATACAGGACCCCCTACTCCATCTATACAGTGTATGTATATACAGGACCCCCTACTCCATCTATACAGGACATATATATACAGGGCCCCCTACTCCAACTATAGAGTACATGTATATACAGGACCCCCTACTCCATCTATACAGAACATATATATACAGGACCCCCTACTCCAACTATACAGTACATGTATATACAGGGCCCCCTACTCCATCCATACAGTACATGTATATACAGGGCACTACAGGTATACCAAACTGTGACTGGGTAACACTGCCACACCAGACCTGACCAATACCGCCATACTGTGCTGGATAACACTGCCACACCAGACCTGAACAATACCGCCATACTGTGCTGGATAACACTGTCATACCAGACCTGACCAATACCGCCATACTGTGACTGGATAACACTGTCATATCAGACCTGACCAATACCGCCAAACTGTGACTGGATAACACCGCCATACCAGACCTGACCAATACTGCCATACTGTGAATGGATAACACCGCCACACCAGACCTGACCAATACTGCTATACTGTGCTGGATAATACTGTCATACCAGACCTGACCAATACCGCCATACTGTGACTGGATAACACTGCCATACCAGACCTGACCAATACCGCCATACTGTGCTGGATAACACTGTCATACCAGACCTGACCAATACCACCATACTGTGACTGGATAACACCGCTATACCAGACCTGACCAATACCACCATACCGTGACTGGATAACACCGCCACACCAGACCTGACCAATACCGCCATACTGTGACTGGCTAACACCGCCATACCAGACCTGACCAATACCGACACACTGTGACTGAATAACACTGCCATACGGGTAAATACAACCCTGCAGGTATACAGGACACTACAGGTATACAGGACACCAAAACTATACACTACAGGTGCACGGGACCTCCACAAAACTATATACTACAGGTATACAGGACCCCAAACTTTAAACTACAGGTATAAAGGACCCCAAAATTATACACTGCAGGTATACAGGACCTCCACCAACTATATACTTCAGGTATACAGGACCTCCACCAACTATATACTACAGGTATACAGGACCCCAAACTATACACTACAGGTATACAGGACCCCAAAACTATACACTACAAGTATACAGGACCTACACCAACTCTATAATACAGGTATACAGCACCTTCACCAACTCTATAGTACAAGTATACAGGACCCTGAATATACTACAGGTATACAGGAACTCCACCAGCTATATACTACAGGTATATAGGACCCCAAACTATACACTACAGGTATACAAGACCTCCACCAACTATACATTACAGGTATACAGCACCAACTATATACTACAGGTATACAGGACCCCCGAACTATACAGTACAGGTATACAGGACCTTCACCAACTGTACACTGCAGGTATACAGGACCTCCCTCAACTATACACTACAGGTATACAGCCCCCCCAACTACATACTGCAGGTATCCAGGACCCCCCAACTATACACTATAGGTATACAGCCCCCCCAACTACATACTGCAGGTATACAGGACCCCCCCAACTATACACTATAGGTATACAGCCCCCCCAACTATGCACTACAGATATGCGAGACCCCTAAAAACTATACATTGTGAGTATACAGAACCCCTTCAACTATGCACTACAGGTATACACTAATTCCACTGATTAACTCAGATGAAACAATACCCTTTAGCTTGGCCTCCTGGGCACCTTAGAACAAATCTAATTAACACACTGACACTTTATACCCAGGCAGCGCCGGGTACATTTTCTAGTAATAATAATAATAATAATAGCAGTAGTTTACCCAATTACATTTTTTACCCAATACAATATTTTACTGTTATCAATAAGACAAATAGGTTATATAAAATTCATTTAAAGGATAGAAAACACACAAGGTATTGGTGTCTATGGGACTGTGTAGCTACAGAGCATCACAGGTGTCCATACAGACCCCAGTCCAATTCCAAAAGTGTCTACGATGGGCACATGAGCAGCAGAACTGGAACATGGAGCACTGAAGGTGTCCTCGACTGAGAAATCACCATGAGGAAAGCCAGCAGAGGCAGTGATGGTCTGGGCAATGTTCTGATTAGAACAAGCCATCCCATAGAGACAGTGCAACCCTGAGGCAGGCTGGATTCCGCACCGGAGAGTTCCGCTATATTACCCAGTGTGAACATACCCTTAGTGAGCAATATATTCTAATTCTCATCTGCCGGACTACTCAATGTATAAAGTACAGATAGTCAATCCAATAGTAAAGCAAAGCACCCAAGGCTCCAATGTGATATAAAAAAAAACTATTTAAAAAGCAATGATAGTAAAAAGTACTCTGTTTAAAGATGAAGCACTTGTGTCATGTATTTTCCTGTACCATACATGGGTGACATGTTTTTTCATCATACCCTATGGCTCAAACAGCTGCACAACTTCATGGCTAATACTTTTATGGTATAATTTACCATAATAATATAGCATTTGATTAATACCCTCATTATTAAAAATAGCGGACGTTATTTTTGTTGTTGTTCACCCACAGTTTTTCTTTTTTCTCTGTCAATATGGTGGTATTGGTCAGGTCTGGTCTGGCAGTGTTATCCAGTCACAGATGGCGGTATTGGTCAGGTCTGGTATGACAGTGTTATCCAGTCACAGATGGCGGTATTGGTCAGGTCTGGTCTGGCAGTGTTATCCAGTCACAGTATAGCGGTATTGGTCAGGCGTGTTATGACAGTGTTATCCAGTCACAGTATGGCGGTATTGGTCAGGTCTGGTATGACAGTGTTATCCAGTCACAGTATGGCGGTATTGGTCAGGTCTGGTCTGGCAGTGTTATCCAGTCACAGATGGCGGTATTGGTCAGGTCTGGTATGACAGTGTTATCCAGTCACAGATGGCGGTATTGGTCAGGTCTGGTATGACAGTGTTATCCAGTCACAGTATGGCGGTATTGGTCAGGTCTGGTATGGCTGTGTTATCCAGTCACAGATGGCGGTATTGGTCAGGTCTGGTATGACAGTGTTATCCAGTCACAGATGACGGTATTGGTCAGGTCTGGTGTGTCGGTGTTCTCCAGTCATAGTATGGCGGTATTGGTCAGGTCTGGTATGGCAGTGTTATTCAGTCACAGCATGGTGCTATAGTTGATGCTATGTCTGCGCACACAAAGTAGGGGGTGCCATTTGAAGCGATTATCATGAATACAGGAATACCAACTGCACACCAATTGCCATCAATTTTTAAGTTTTTATTTTTTGCACTTAAAAGATTTTTGTGTACCATATCACTGGACGCTTCGGTCATTTACGACCTTTATCAAAATGGTATCTGTAGATTATAACAACACTGAATGAGTATTAGAAAATCACACAATTAGTAAAACATTAATATGTGTTGCTGGTGTAAGTATGGGAATAGCTCTCACTATATAAAACATTGCATGGCATGTGGGGGAAATGAAATGCAGCTGGGAACTGGATAACTGTGAAATATATTGATACATACACATATGTGTGTGCAGAGAGGTGTATATAGGTATATAGTCTAGTGGGTAACTGAGGAGTAATATCAGGACAATCATATATAAGAGTATTGCAAATGATATAGGGCTGAGAACTGACATCCTGTACAATAACGTAACACATAATCACATATAAACAATATGGGACAATAGGTGGTAGGCAGCAACAGGATGAAAGATATACTCACACTGTGCTAAGAGTTATAGGAGACACCTGAATTGGAAGCAAGAGATTAACATAATGCTGCGTTTACACGTAACGATTATCGTGCAAATTTGCGCGATAACGAATTCGAACGATAATCGTACGTGTAAACGCAGCGAACGATCAAACGATGAACGAGAAATCGTTCGTTTTGATCTTTCAACATGTCATCAAATCGTCGTTCGCAAAAAATTTGCCGATCGTTCCGTGTAAACAGTCGTCGCGCAATAGTCCGTCCGCCCGCCCAGCCGGGGCGATCGGAGCGGTGGCGGGGATCAGAGCGCCGGCGGGGGCGGCTGTGGATGAGCAGGGGGTCGGGCATGCGATCGCAAAATTTTTTTCCGTACGATATATCGTACCGTCTAAATGCTGATCGTTATGAAAAAAAAATTGTTACTCCCACATAGTTAATCGTATGATCGGGCCAATTATCGTTTCGTGTAAACGCACCATAAGTCTGGTGCAGAGAGAGAGAGACCAATGTCCATTATAACAGCCAGTATGATGGTATTGTTCAGGTCTGCTATGGAGGTGTTGTTCAGGTCTGGTATGGGAGTATTATCCAGTCACAGTATGGCGGTATTAATTAGGTCTGGTATGGTGGTGTTATCCAGTCACAGTATGGTGGTATTGTTCAGGTCTGCTGGGGCGGTGTTGTTCAGGTCTGGAATGGAGGTGTTGTTCAGGTCTGGTACGGCAGTATTATCCAGTCACAGTATGGCGGTATTGGTCAGGTCTGGTGTGGCGGTGTTATCCAGTCCAAGTATGGCAGTATTGCTCAGGTCTGGTATGGCAGTGTCATCCAGTCACAGTGTGGTAGTATTGGTCAGGTCTGGTGTGGCGGTGTTATCCAGTCACAGTATGGTGGTATTAGTCAGGTCCGGTGTGACAGTGTTATCCAGTCACAGTGTGGTGGTATTGGTCAGGTCTGGTGTAGCGGTGTTATCCAGTCACAGTGTGGCGGTGTTATCCAGTCACAGTATGGTGGTATTGGTCAGGTCCAGTGTGACAGTGTTATCCAGTCACAGTGTGGTGGTATTGGTCAGGTCTGGTGTAGCGGTGTTATCCAGTCACAGTGTGGCGGTGTTATCCAGTCACAGTATGGTGGCATTGGTCAGGTCGAGGATGGCGGTGGTAAATGTGACGCCTGGAGCTATTACCTACCAATGTGCCAATCCTGTGGTGAGAATTCCTTTAGACAATATGCAGATACTCTAATCCCCTTAAGCCCCTTTAATGAACTGTCTTACCAGAGTAGTACAACATATATATAATAGAATAAAAAGTGCTCCAATCCAAGGTATAAATAGAAATTGGTAATATAACTTCAACCTTCAATTCTCAGCACAGGAAAGCCATTGATCATGGCACTAGAGAAGGATTGGTACAAAAAAGGACCAACCTAAGTGATGTTCTTGGTATATGTTCTTGGTATATGAACTTTAGACGTAGCAAAGTTTAACTTGACATTTAGCGCCCTATATAACCATGATGCAGCAAATTTAAACTGACATACATCCCTTGCCATAGAAAATGTCAAACTGTTTGTCAAAAGTTTGGTGCCTCAAGGTTTGGAATCTTTGCTACATCTATAAGTAAGAGGTCAACATTAAGGCCAGGTTCACACTATACTGTATATGACACCAGAACGGCCTTTTATGAAATTTTTAAATAATGTTAAACTAGGCTCCATAGTACATAATAACTTATTTCCAACATTCCCCAGATCTATCTCTTGTAATACAAATAACTCTCTGGAGTGTTAGCAGTATAAATGGCCCCACATTTCTAGCACCTATAACATAATTTACAAGTTTTAATTATGCATGTCTTTGGTTTAAATCATTGCTTCTCAATCCCAGTCCTCATGGCCCACCAACAGGTCATGTTTTGAGGATATCCCAAACAAAGAACACCTGTGATAATACCTGATGCATTGACTATAGTTTAATCACCTGTGAAATACTAAGAAAATCCCCTGAACATGACCTGATGGTGGGCCATGAGGACTGGAATTGAGAAGCGCTGGTTTAGATATGCACAAAAAAAAAAGAAAAAAACTTTAAACATATCACAGGGAGATGTTAAAAGTCACTGCTGAGATCCCCACCAATCCGGAGAAGCTTGCAGGCTAGCGCGCTTCATTCCCTGACTTGCACTGATCTCTGTTCAGGCTGCTCCATCATAAGGTTTTGGGGCTGCCCGGACAGTAATGATTGACAGCAAGGAACTTTTTTATTAACTTGTCTGTATAATTGCAAATCTTGGTATGTATAAATTCTCCATAGGGTATATACAACAGTGTGTACTTATAGTTCTAGGTATAGTAGGTACAAATATGTAAAAATCAATCATGTTAAAGGGAAAGTAACTGCAGGTTAGAAGCATCTCTATAGGGCACAGGGAACAGCGGATGAAGCTTGATCTTCAGCACCATTTTTGCGATCTCATCATCAGGATGTAATATGACATATGGAAGGATACATGTCATTGTGACTTTTTCCCTATGGGGTTGGGATTTTAATCTATATTATTTCATACCAAGTGGTTGAAAGGGGTAGGTGACATTGTATATAAAGAATGAATTGTCCTCCCTGTGGGCTGATCTAGTAAGGAGGATGCTGGGTGTAAAAAATAGCAGCCCATTCACACTATGATTACACAGGTTGAAGACCCACTCCTATAGCTTAAAGGGGTAGTGTGGCGCTCAGCAATTATTCCCAGAATAACACACATTACAAAGTTATACAACTTTGTAATGTATGGTATGTCTGTGAATCGCCCCCTTCCCGTGTCCCACCACCCCCGCACGTGTACCCAGAAGTGTGATGCGATATACATACCTGACGCGTGTCGACCCCCGTCTTCTGTCGATGCAATCTTCGGAAGGCCGGCCAACTCGCTGCAGCCGTTCCGCTTGCCGGCCCCCCTCTGCAGCGTCATCAGCTGCTCAGCCGCGATTGGCTGAGCAGAACTGTGCTCAGCCAATTGCGGCTGAGCACAGTTATGACGCGGCAGGAGTGGGTCGGCCGGCCTCCCGAAGATGACGTCTTTGAAGAAGATGGCAGACGGGGTCGGTCGACACAGATCAGGTAATGTATAATGCACCACACTTCCGGGTACACGGGTGGGGGTGGGGGAACACGGGAAGGGGGCGATTCACGGACATAACATACATTACAAAGTTGTACAACTTTGTAATGTGTGTTATTCTGTGAATAATTGCTGAGCGCCGCACTACCCCTTTAACTGTACATTTAATGGCCATGTCCCTTTACTACACAGGATTGCTAAATACTGGACTTTTCAAAATATTGGATTTTTTCTCCTTTTAATTTTTTTTTTTAACAATTTTTTTTTTTTAAATTGTATCATGTTACAGCAGCATCTGGTGATATGGTGAGGAATCATATGGGGAAATGATGGCTGGGTGCTGGTGTTTTAGTGGTTCTTACTTCAGATTGGCTAATGGTCACTGTGGGGGAGGAAATGTGGGAGGTATTACAAGAAGTAGGTATTGTGGGTGGGATCGGCCCCCACATGCAGAGAATGCTGGTCTTTGTAGTTCAGCAGGTCACTTGCTCAAATGATCCAAACCAGGAAGTAAAGAAAAGATGGGTGATTAAGTCTTTGGTGGCCCCAAAACCTAGTGGATTCCAGCAAAAATTGACACTAAGACTTGGGTAAGCTAAAGCTACTACGCCTGCATTTTAAAAAAAATTTGCAAAGGGTTGAATATCCTCTTTAAGTCCCAGACAGCTGCTCTGTCACCACTCGTTGTTAAGGGCTTAACCGTTTTTGCCTTTTTACTGTGAAGAACATATAGGTATAAATCAGGGTAGAAGACTTCTTATTCTTTATGGATTCTTCTTGGTTAATAAATAACATTCTACATACATATTGAACTTGTCTGATGGCGTTAACCAGCACATTTATATGACATATGGCCGAGCATCTGGCAAGGTAGAGCCTATTGCAGACTGTTAGCATATTGAGTTCATATTGAAATCATAGGTGAAGTGTTTCCATGGCTGCACATGAGAAGTCATGCTCTCAATCTGTGCTATATGTATTATCCCCAGTCCACGTACAAAGCACACGGCTGGAACTGCAGGGCAAACATTCCGCCCTGAGCACACATTACATCACTAATGCAAAGTGCAAGACTCGGACGTCTTATCTGGAGGCGGAGCTTCTCACCACCACAACCTCTGTACCTTTTAATGGAAACAATTTACATGTTGGCTGTAAAGCCTTAACTAGTGAGCTTAACACAAACCACCACACCCGTCTTTGTTCTCCATTGCTTGTCAATCCTAATTCTAGTCCGTAGGACATGTATATTTGATGTGGCCATTACTAAAATGTGTCAAGTGTAATTCCGGGGGAAAGCCCAGTGAAAAGTTAAATCCATCCTTAACTCATTTACCTAAGTAAACATCCTTTTTATGATCTGTAGGCTTGCACAATGACTATATTTTTTTTTTTAGGACATTTGCTTGAAAACCTTGCTTGTAGAGTTAAAAGGAATAGCACATACAGTGGCGTAGCGACTCCCCTCCCACTCCCTCTTGTGACCACAAGCAGTGGTTTGCTTGCGATCACAAGAGGCTGTCCCCCCAGCTGACGCGCGGCTCCCGGCTCTGTCCCGTCCCCGGCAGCACACACACCATTGAGCTCAGTGTGCGCCGGAGAAGTACTTCCGCCACAGGGAGTGTCTATAACAAGCGCCCCCTGTGCCGGAAGTATCATCCCCGGCGCACACTGGTCACTGGTGTGTGCTGCCGGGGACGGGACAGAGCTGGGAGCCGCGCGTCAGCCAGGGGCCAGACCGAGCCTGCACAAGAGAAGAGCCACGGCGGGAGAGCGAGTTGTCAGGTGAGTTGTGTGTTTTTTTGTTTTTTCTTATCCGCTTTGCACAGATGGGGGATAACATGGGTGGCATCTATAAGGGGGATATTAGAGGGGGCATCTATAAGAGGGATATTAGGGGGCCATCTATAAGATGGATATTGGGGGGCATTTATAAGGGGGTAACAGGGGGCATCTATAAGGGGAATAACAGGCGGGGCCATCTATAAGGGGGACAATACAGATGTGCAGTTAGTATAGAGATGAGGATGGTGAGAAGTGAGGAGCCTAATATGTCTGTCTGGCAGATTCTGTGGATTCGTGGCTCGGGGAAGTTTTCATAACGGCCCAGGGCAGATGGAGAAGAAAATTAAAGAGAACTCGGATCAGAGAAGACGTCCCCTGTGAGTCACTAAATATATCTGCACTGTAATGTATATGGTGTACAGAGCCTGTGTAAGGCTGGGGCTGCCTCTATATGATTGGATGAGGTGATAGTGATCTGTGTACAGTGGATTATTCAGTAGCAGCAGTGGTGTTAGTCAGTATGTGGTGGTGTTAGTATCATTATGTGGTGGGGTTAGTCAGTATGTAACATTGTCAGTTAGTATGTGGTGGTGTTAGTAGCAGCGGTGGTGTTAGTATGTGGTGATAATTTTTGTTACTTGTAATCTGGTGCTGTGTTTTAATGGATTTAGTATACTGGATTTGGTCAGTAACAATATGGTGGTGATAACAGTGGTTGTGGTGGTAATATTTGCCCCTTGTATACTGGTATTATTGGCAATATTGGTCTCAGTATACAGGATTTGGTTAGTAACAGTATGGCGGTAATATGTATGGTGATAATATTTCCTATATACTTGTATTATTGGTAATATCGGTCTTGAGATATACCAATAGCATCGCTTGGTCGAGGAAGGGGGGGGGGGGGCAAGTTGACCTCTTGCACCAGGGCCCAAGACACATTAGCTACGCCCCTGAGCACATATATCTGACTGCTGCTGCATTGAAATAGGGGGACAGGGAGCCCTGTTCTTTTGATCAGTGGAGGTTCCACTGGTTGTCTCCTGATGACCATACATTGCTTAAAAGTGTATTTCAAGGGAAAACCCCTTTAAATCTATCCCTATTTACACTTGACCACACTTAATCAGTCAGGTTTTCATATAAAGGTATATGTTGTTGTTATTATTATTTTCCGCATCCATTTTGAGGTAACAGGTTGAATTTTTAAAACACGAAGCCATCCCAGCATCAGCATAACCTAGAGATACTACAGCAACAGGATTTCTAGTGCCTCACAAGTGGACCCTATAACCAGTAAACATATGTTTGAGATCTGTGTAGAATGGTGGTACATATAAGGGTATAGTTTACAAAATGAGGCCGGTTTCATACTACATAAGACACCAGCCGTTCTGTGACACGGCCATGTTTTGATTTGGAATTTGGGCACGTTCCGGTGTGCCCGCATTTCAAATCACCACAGCTGACAATGTAAAGTGTGGCTGGAGCCCCACTTTACATTGTCTGCTCTGTCAGTCATGTGCGTCTGCTATTCAATGAATAGCGGCCGCACAAAACTGACATGTAATTTTTTTTCTGCGGCCACAAGGATTCCTGGCCAGAGTGTATACAGAGTGTACAGGCCGTGATTCCATAGACTTCAATGTAATCTGCAATATCATTAAATAACGGGCGTTGTTGCAAAACTGCAACTACGCCCGTTGTGTAATAAAATTATACATAGCCTTAGGCTGGGTTCACACTATATATGATAACGGCCATTGTGTAACACGGCCGTGTCACAGAAAGGCTGGTGTCAGTGAAGTTCATCCTGGCCGGTATTACAGTACCGGCTGTATGAGCTTCATTTCTTTAGAATTGGGGTGTGCCCGATTTCCAATTAGCAATTAGCACCACTTTGCGTCATTTTATTGAAGTATTCCCGCATTCCAATTACCCATAGCCAACAAGGTAAAGTGCGGCCGGAGCTGCACTTTACCTTGTCTGCTCTGTCAGTTTTTTGTGGCCGATGTTTTTCTGCGGCTGCAAGTAATTTCGTCCGGAGTGTATACTGAGTGTATACACTCCGTCCAGGATTCCATTGAGATGTATGTGATCAGCAATTTCATTAACCCCTAGGCGACCTAGGACGTACCGATACGTCCTGGAAGTCTGTCCCCAGACGACCCTGGACGCACCGGTACGTCCTGAGCTATGAAGCGCGCTCCGGAGCGGAGCGCGCTTCATAGCAGGTGGGGGCCGGCTGCAATCAGCAGCCGGAAACCTCACCGGTAATGACACACTGCAGCGATCGCGCTGCCGTGTGTCATTAACCCCTTAAACGCCGTGATCGTGGCGCGGCCGCAGCATTTAAGTGTAAGTGACAGGGGGAGTCACCTGTCACTTACCGATCGGGACCCCCGCAGTGTGACTATGGGGGTCCCGATCAGTAAAACGGACCGCCGGAGGTCTCTTACCTGCCTCCGTGCGGTCCGATCGGCGATCTGCTACACTGAGCCTGCACAGGCAGGATCAATGAGCAGAGCGCCGATAACACTGATCAATGCTATGCCTATGGCATAGCAATCATCAGTGTAGAAATCAAAGTACTGTATGTAAAAGTCCCCCAAAGGGACTTCAAATGTGTAAAAAAAAAAAAGTTAAAAACACCAACACACAACCCCAAAACACCTCCCCCAATAAAAGTTTAAATCACCCCCCATTTCCCATTATACAAATAAAACATATAAAAATAGATAAATAGATAAACATATAATATACCGTAGCGTGCGTAATTGTCCGATCTAATAAACTATAACAAGCGCCATTGCGAACGGCGAACGGCCTACACGAAAATATGGAAAAAAGTGCGCAGATTACCGAATTTATGTTACTATATATATATATATATATATATATATATATATATATATATAAAAAAATTATAAAAAGTGATCAAAACGTCTGATCTTCACAAATATGGTATTATTAAAAACTAGAGATCATGGCGGAAAAAATGACTCCCCATACAGCCCCGTAGGTAAAAAAATAAAACCGTTATAAGCGTCACAATAGGCCCATTTTATTAATATTTAATTGCCAAAAAAAAGGATTTCATTAAAAAAAAATATATAACATTACAGAATCTGTGTAACCTGCATATGGTTGTGATCGGGCTGACCTATAGAATAATGGTATCATGTCGCTTTTACCATATAGTGTATTACGTAGACACAGTAACCCTGCAAACGTTACCATATTGCATTCTTTTTTATGATTTCACCTATTTATATCTTCATAAATAATATATTTGGGATTCCATCATACATGTTATGGTAAAATGAATGACGCCATTACAAAGAACAACTATTCCTGTAAAAAACAAGCACTTACATGGCTTGTAGATAGAAAACTGAAAGTGCTAGAGCTCTTAGAAGGGGAGGAGGGAAAAACGAAAGCACTAAGATCAAAATTTGCGCGGTCCACTGGGTCATTTTGGGCCTGGTGCTCAAAGGGTTAAATAAGGGCCATGGTTGCAAAACTGCAACTACGGCTGTTGTTTGAAGAAATTTTACGTAGTGTAAACTTAGCCTAAAGTGGGATCTAGATATTGTTAGGAACACTGTGCTCAATATCATTCACATATTCTCGTAAATTTACTCCTCTTAGGGTGCGTTCACACCTACAGGATCTGCAGCAGATCTGCAGCAGATTTGATGCTGTGTTCAGTTATTTAACTGAAATCTGCTGCAGAAAATCAGCTGCAGATCCTGTAGGTGTGAACGCACCATTAAAGTAACATTTACTTAGGTAGTGAAAAGTATTTTCTGCAATTTCTCGTTCTTACAATAGAAGGCACAGGCCATGTCAAGGACAAAAGAAATGGGCATTCCTGTGAGCAACATTATTTTCATAGAGCAAATAAAGGAAAGAAGGCCCCATGTAAATATGAAATAGCTGAAACCTTTGTCATCCCTTTGTCTCCATCGAAGTCAATGGAGTAAAAGACACACCTAATGTAGAGGGATAATGATGATTTCAAGAACTGTTCCCAAAATGACCTCAGTATTCATTGAGAGCTAAGCTAACAGAGCATACTGTACTAGCCTCTAACAACACAACACTAGAACCTGAATCATGACAGGGATATATGCCATAGTCCTAGCTTACAAATTGGTGTTTCCACTTATGTGCCCTTATATAACCATATGAATGAGCAACATTAAAAACTATGAACGTATTAAAGAGGATTTCCAGGACTGAGTAAATACCACTTATTTACCTGAGTGCCGATGTTTAGTTAATCATTTCCCTCAGTATTTGGCACATTTTTATGGAATCTTAATAATCTGTATTTGATATGTATCAGAATTTACGTGCTCATATTACTTAGGTCCCATTCACATTATGTTGCTAGTATGTGTCAGGTGTCATATTAAAAACTCCATACGCAGGATAAAATAACCTATGCGTTTTTGCCAAACTCAAAAGCACAATCTACTATGCTTGAGTCCTGCACAAAAAAATTAATTAAGTAGACTAGACATAGTCACAGGTAGACTACCTTTAGTCCATTAAAGTCAATGGGCCAACCAAGGATATGCCACACCATACATTAGAATACCTTTTTGTTTGCTGAAATCTAGATGTACAGTATACCAGCAATGTAAGCTGGAAATGTAGTGTGAATGGGGCCTTACAAGACTTAGTATCAGTGTTTGATAGAAGGGTTTTTTATTAGGTATATTATCAGGAACAGCGCGGGTCAATAGTGTCTGTGTAATAGTCAGTGATAGATCTGGGGACTGATGCAGAGAAAGCTAGTTAGGGTCAGTTCCTGTTCTTGTTATTACCTTCTTGTATAGTCAGGGGCATAGCTAGGATTCATGGGGCCCCATAGCAAAAAACGGTATGGGGCCCCCCTCCCCTACACACTATATCATACTCGGTGATGTGGCCAAAAAATAAATCTCTTGTGGCCAGAGGTAGAATCCTGCGTGCAGCCACAACAGTGACTGGCAGAGAAAAAAGCCAATATCTGCTTGTTCTGTGCATCCACTGTATTTAACTATAACAGACTATTATGAGCCTCATGGGTATATACATAGGTGCAGGGGCAGACTACCTTTTGCTTAACCCCTCAGGTACTGCAGTGTGTAAGTGACCCAATGTTCTCTAACATGCTGCAACACAAAAAAGGGTTAATAAGCTAAAGACAATTATCTCTCTCCTTCACTACTCCTGCACTGATAACCCCTGACCTCAGCAGGAGCTCAGAGAACAGCGCTCAGAGGTTATCAGAGCAGTGAGGCAGAGAGCTAATTGTCTATAGCTTATTAACCCTTTTTTGTGTTGCAGCATGTAAGAGAACACTGGGTCACTTACACACTGCAGTACATAAGGGGTTAAGCAGAAGGACACAAGAGGCTCGTATCTTCCCTGTGCAACCCCTGGCCCTCCTCCCATCCCCTGGCCCCTGTGTATAGTTGCATGTTTTTGACTACTATTAGTCAGGATACCAACAAAGCCTGACATACTTGGGGAAGGTACTGCCCATTTCTTTATAACTGCATTCATACTGTATATTTATTCTTACCATTGTCTGATCATTACATGATTCAGTCTTAGGCTATATTCACACATTCCTTTTTTTTGCAGACCGTATATTATGTCTGCATTTTTCACTGTATGTTACCTCCATAACACCTGCAAATTATGAAGGCTCCCATAGACTTCTGTTGGTGTGTCTGTGCTGCAATCGTGGTTCGCACTAGGGCATGTCTGCATTTTTTTGCGGCACAGATCACGGCCAAATCACAGATCTGTAAAATTACAGATGAATAGGGCCATAGAAACCTAGGGGACTGTCATTTTAAAAAGTATGTATGCATGAATGAGGCCTTACTGTCTGTTCCTGGAGATAGTTGAGTAATGGGAGCCACTACTAAAAAGATTGGACTGCTATAGGTAAAGTCAAGTTCTATTCTGACAGGCAAGCATTGTTATAATTACAGAAACCTGGGAAAAATTAAATGGGTTGTTCACTGAAAAAAATTCTTTCCAATCAACTGGGGCCAGAAAGTGCCAGGAATTTGTAATTTATTTTTTATTAAACAGTATTCCAATATTCATCAGTTGCTGTATGCCCTGCAGGAATTGGTGTTTTCCTTCCAGTCTGCCAAAGTGCTCTGTGCTGCCACCTCTGTCTGTGTCAGGAATGGTCCGGAGCAGTACCAAACCTCTATAGAAAACCTCTACTGCTCTCCAGATTGTAAAGAATACATGACTTCCTGCAGGACATGCAACAGCTGATAAGTACTGGGAGACAAGATTTTTTTTATAGAATCAAATTACAAATCTCTGAATTTTCTGGCACCAGTTGATCGACAAGATTTTTTTTTTTTTTTTTTAAGAATTACCCTTTTAAGAATTATGGCATACCTTTGGTATATATGGACTGATCCCCCCAGTTGAACACATCAGAGTAGGTTTTGAGGAGAGCTGCAATATCCAACATTAGGTGATGTGACAGTCAAACTTTCTACTATATATTCAATAGCAGAAAGCTTGTAAAGTATGTAAATCTTATAAGTAGGTAATAGCCACTAATGTTATATACATGTACGCATGTGTATAAATGCCTTGTTATGGCATTTGGATGTGATAGACGGCCATCAGTGCAAGCATTGTTTTATCAGTGTTATACTAATGCTATATCACGGAGGAGATCATATTCTTCAGTAACTGTGTTGTTTCCAGTTAGTACAGTATTTAGCATGATGCTGGGGTTGTCAGCTGAGTTAGCTCCTTTTCATCTTTAACACTCTCTATACATAACACTGAACAGCAGGTGATTCATGGGATATTATGGTCACGTAAATATGCAAATTAATTTTACTTCAGAAGGATAAGACCGTCTTATACTGGTACTGGTTGGCTAAAAGATGATTTAGACATAGCTTGGGGGGTGGACTGACATTCATGGACATGTAACAATACAATGTTAACCTTGAACAGGGAAATACAGCTACAGCTCTCCTGAAAATTGTGTAAGCATTGGTAGCATTGGTGTGGGTTTGAAAGCTGGGACCCAAACTGTATCTGGTACAGAACAGCTTCTAGACCCAACACAGTCATTGACTCTACCAGCGCTGCTCCCATTTATTTGGAAGGAATATGGGGAGCCAAAAGTTATTACCATTACCAATATTCTACATGGGACATAGATTGTATATGTTATTTACAGTATAGATAATGCAATGAAAATGGCATATCTACCATAAATCCATGCTCCCTCCCAGGTTACATAGTGGAATGGTTGAAGAAGACACATGTCCATTAAGTTCAACCAAGGACCAAGATATTGATCCTGCTGATCTTTCTCCTGTAAGTATATTGCGATATTGACCTTGGCTCCTCCTCAGGGGCAGATTATAATAAGTGTTAAATGGGGTACCACCCAGCACCTTGTCTTCCAAGGGGGGGGGGCAGGGCTAGAAAGCAATTGCTCCCATTATAATCTCCTTTGGAACATGTCCTGGAGCAAGTGCCACTTTCAACTGTATTGACACTTACCGTAGAACACCATCAGGGTCAGACCTGCGGCCTACATACACTGATAACAAACCGTGGTCTCTGACCCAACTCATCAACTCATCAACTCATAGTCTGGGGACTACAGATGGAAAGTTTGTGTAAAAGGTGTAAAGGATGATGGAAAAATGCAGAGCCTAAAGGCTGTCTATTACCGCGGCAGCAGCGAGCGGATGAAAGCCATGGGGTCCATGGAGAGGTGCGGGGGAAGGGGGGCTGCCCGGGTGAACGCTAGATTGCCCGGGCAGCCCATAGCATATAGCAGCGGTCTATATAGCGGCTATATGAGTCGTTTGTCTTTCAACATGTTCAAAGACAAACGACTACAATGATCAGCCGACATCATTCATGTTGGCTGATCATTGCCTTCTATTACACAGGAGGATTATCGGCCGAATACGGCCGATAATCGTTCCGTGTAATAAGGCCTTTAGGTGGCCATACACCTTCAATAACTGAGGGAGGATCATTCGTCTGCCAGCTATCTCTCCTACCAGTTGTCCATCCTCCGCCTTTCTCTACTGGTATTATTGGTAATGTGCATATAGTGGTTTTTACCTTGTATGTTGGTATTAAGCAGTCACTGTGTGGTAGAAGTCATGGTGGGATTATTATTGAGCCCTTTTATACTGGTATTATGGGTAGTATTGGTCTTGGATTTGGTCAGTAACCGTAAGACAGTATGGTGATACTATTGTCCCTGTCTATTGGTATTATTAACTTTCAGTTAACCAATGAGTTTTATATGTAATTTAAATATAAACATGCAGTCCAGAGACTTGGCCCACAAATGGCGCTAATGTGGTAAACATTGAGTGAAGATGACTTCAAAGGTGTTTGCAATAAATAAGTAGCAGTAATATCTACTCCTATGTAGGGCCATTACCATCCTTATCACCATAATTGGTATATATATGAGTAATCTTTTGTTATTGTCTAATGTATATAGCTATAGTCACCGAAGCAGCATCTGATATGTGTCTGTTATTCATTATGGAAATCAACCGCTTTTACATATTTAGGTCATTTTCACTGTCATACAAAGGGCAGCGGTGCTATCCTACATTCTCAGATCAGTATCTTGCATCTATTTAGCTGCTGTAGGATTCTAGGAGTCAGCGTCTCTTTCGGTCTGCGTGTTGTATGCAAACTAGATGCCACCTGTCACATTCACAGAGGAGCATGTGTATGTGCGGTAACATAAGAAGGGCCAAGGTTATATTCCCTGCATACATAAACATCTGGTGCTTACTGCGTTCTGAAGTACATATGGTTATAGCAGAGTGCTTTATGCCATTGTGTCAGTGCTATAGGTATACACACCATTGAAACAACTGATAGGAGAAGTGTATAACACTAAATATCTTATGACAATGGCACCTGTCAGGAGGTGAGATATGTTATAATATGTAATATACCATGTCAGTTATACACTCACCGGCCACTTTATTAGGTACACCTGTCCAACTGCACGTTACCACTTAATTTCTAATCAGCCAATCACATGGTGGCAACTCAGTGCATTTAGGCATGTAGACATGGTCAAGACAATCTCCTGCAGTTCAAACCGAGCATCAGTATGGGGAAGAAAGGTGATTTGAGTGCCTTTGAACGTGGCATGGTTGTTGGTGCCAGAAGGGCTGGTCTGAGTATTTCAGAAACTGCTAATCTACTGGTATTTTCACGCACAACCATCTCTAGGGTTTACAGAGAATGGTCCGAAAAAGAAAAAACATCCAGTGAGCGGCAGTTGTGTGGGCGGAAATGCCTTGTTGATGCCAGAGGTCAGAGGAGAATGGGCAGACTGGTTCGAGCTGATAGAAAGGCAACAGTGACTCAAATAGCCAACCGTTACAACCAAGGTAGGCAGAAGAGCATCTCTGAACGCACAGTACGTCCAACTTTGAGGCATATAGGCTACAGCAGCAGAAGACCACCAGTTACTAGCATGGTGTACCTAAAAAAGTGGCCGGTGAGTGTATATAAGCTAAGCAACCCCAATAACATGCTTAAATGCACCATAAAGAATATATATATAGCTATTAAAGTCCATCTATACAATAAATATAACTCTAGTAAAGTATACCACACCCTTGGAAGAAGCCATTCAGGGAACAGGTCTTCACAGTACCATCCTCTTAGCCATCTGCAGTTAGAAAAACTGATACTACCATTTTATTCTCTGTTTCCTTGTTTGCCAACATTGCAAAACACATGAAAACACCATTTTTAAAGGAGGTGGGATTGATCCACACCAGACATTTATAGTATGTTGTGTGAATAAACCATCAATATCTAAAAGAATGCACCAAAGTAAGTTCTTGGAGAAGAACACAAATGTTTCCTTTTGGCACCAAACCCGTGTATACTGGTTATGATGTAAGGATATTTTCCTTCCTCTTCTATGAAAGCCATATCCTACAATGTAAGCAATGAAAGGCCCCCACTATTGCACACTAAGGTAAAAACATGGGTAGATTTGCAAATTACTAATTTTGTCTAGTGATGAGTGAATCGCTCATCTTAACAAGCAAACCGCTTAGTTTGTTCAGCGTTCCGCTCATCAAGCCACCAGCCTTTCAATGCTGTTCTGCTCCCTGCCCCTCCTCCCAGGATGCCGGGAAAAGCTGTATCCAATCCTAAGAAACTTCTCCCAGTTTCCCAGGATTGGATCCAGCTTTTCCCCTGCACCCGGGGTGGAGCATCAGGGAGCGGAGCAGCGCTGACAGGCTGGCGGCTTGATTAGCAGAGCGCTGATCAAACTAAACCATTCGCTCATCTTTAATTTTGACCAGAATGACATCCTGCATTACAGTCCAGAGCTGCATTCAAACTTCAGCTTGTTGTTATCGCACACAGTCAGCAAGCATGTCATCATAGATGTCCCTTACATTTAGGGTGAGATCCTACAATGCAATTTCACAATGTACCCTGCATCAGATTACATAGTATGCAGTGTAGTATATAATACCGTTGTCTTTTTTACCTTGGTAAATTTCAGAAATCAGTTCGTGTTTTTTTTTTCTAGTGCAGCTAAAAATAAATATAACATAATTTTCTTGCTGTTTTCACTTGTTATTTCTGGTCCTCATAAGGGATTCCTTGCAGCAGTAATCCCCTCCTGTGCCAATACTCCGTACTCCTTTTGACACTAATGTTATTCAGGGATTTGGTTCCAGGTCTAGCTAGGTGTTGTAAAAATGTCTCACAATAATGAGATCCTAGTTCACACCATCGCACCCTGAGTGTTAGTGACGTCGGTGGTGTTATATACAGTGATTAAAAAAAATCTAATTATATGCACAACCTCTCATCATGAATCTCCATTACTATCTAGGGTGATGTCAATTAACACATCTTGGACAGATTCCAATCTACACGTTTCCTTCTGAGTGCAGTAACCTCATGTTGTGGAGGGGGTCCCCTGTTTGGATCCTCCTCTTTAAGAATACAAAAATCAATCAAAAAGAAGAAATAGCACAATTCACTTCATATAAAGATGGATCATTATTTCAGAATTCAGATTTCTAACAAAATAAATAAAAAAAACTAAAAAAAAAATGTTTTCTTTATATAAGAAAACAATCGAGAGAATAAAATTAAAAATAGATAAAAACTGGCAATTTTATACAATGGACATTTAACATGGATTTTCCATGAGATAAATCACCCTCAAACTTTTTTAAAAACGCAGTGATATTTACTGGCTGCGCTCTAACTTACTTTTATTTATCTATTTTTTTTTTTAAGTTATGATTTTATAAGCGCGTCCCATGCTCTATTTTTAATCGATTCCAATGAACAGTGAAATGGACTCCTTAAATATATCCCATTACATTGATCTAAAGTCACTGCCAGTGTCAGATTGGCCCACCAGAGGACGGGAGGATCCTCCGGTGGGCCCCCAACTTAGAACTGTCAGTGACACTTCAGTAACAGTACCATTTTTCACTGGTTCTTTATTGGTGGACCCCCAGGATCATTTCCTCTGGTGGGCTCCAGGTACCCCAGTCCGACACTGGTCACTGCTGAGCAATGTTTTTTTTTCTTCCAAGTTTTGAACATGGTAGCTTTATTCCACAATCTTGTTGGTGTAAACTGCGTTCTCTTTTTTTTTCTCAACAAAATGTCATGAAAGGTTTATAAATGGTGTCAGCTTTAATCACAAACCAAGATGACATGCCCCCATGGCAAGCTGAGTCAAGCAGAGCACATAGAACTTCGGTACCTGAGGCATTCTCTTGTAAAAAAAAAAAATAAAAAAAAAATAGGTGGGAAACCTTTGCACAATGTATTTACACAAAACCTGTAAAAATCACAATGGTTCTCATTTATTCTCCACAATGTGAGCAACCTACTCAGCCAAAGTACAGAACCGCTAAGGCAATGGTCACTTCACATGTCTGATTGGTGCATGCCATTATATTTGCGAGCTTTATCAAGATTAGCGTACCCGTTTAAGGCCCCACCCCCTTTCCCCTTGGCCATCTGTGCCCCTGACCCTGTGGACGGCGTACCAAATCCACACCTGCTTCCTGTGAGCAAGCGTAAATCCTGATAAATGAGGCGCAGGAGAAGGCGGCCTCCCCTCCTCCCAGCCTTGCCGTGCCCCGCAAGCCTCCCCTGCCTGCCCATCAGATATGGAGGCATACTCCAGGGAGAAGGGGTAAACCTGCGCCTTTTTTTCTGCCGTACGCCCCGGCCGTGTGTTCCCCTGTGTCTATAAGGTTACATTAGCCAGCTGGGGGCCAAAAGTGTCAATTTGGCCTTTATCTGGTTGGTAAAAAAAAAACATACTTAAACATATTTCTATAATTTTATCCAGAAAAAATATGTAATTATTAGTGGCACTGACTATGCAGTGGTCTGAAAAGGAAAAGCTGTAATTATAGCCCAAGCAATGGATGTGAGGTCCTGAAAGAAGTGATTAACTCATGTATTCCCTCTTACTTCTTCCCATATTTCTTTTAGCTGAATCTGGGATGAACAGATTTTATATAAATTGCAACTTTTATATATCATATTGTCTGTATTTTCTCCTATTGAAAATGGGGATATCTCTAAGGCCCCTGTTTAAGATGTACATTACGTAGGTCCCTGATGTATATGCAAAATGTGTCTATAGGGGTCTATTTTCAGACAGAGACCCTTTGGTTGCCATTAGACTATAGTAGGCTTCTTTTATTATATACCTTGAGATACTTAACTTATCTATCATCATATCTGCTTCAGAGGAGGAGAAAGGTTGAGTGGCTTCCCTCAGGAATCTCTGATGATGTAACTATTATATTATTACATGGTCAATCCATATATGGTAACTGTCCATATATAGATAATTATGGATAATTACTTAGTCCGTCTATATAAAGTAACTGACCATATATTGATAGTTAAAGGGGTTGTCCGGCGATAAAAAATTATTCACAGAATAACACACGTTACAAAGTTATACAACTTTGTAATGTATGTTATGTCTGTGAATGGCCCCCTTCCCCGTGTCCCACCACCCCCACCCGTGTACCCGGAAGTGTGGTGCGCTATACATTACCTGTCGCGTGCCGACCACGGTCTCCGATCGTCAGCAGTGACGTCTTCTTCGGGAGCTTGGCGGATCTTCCCGAGTGCCGGCCGCCCTCTGCAGCGTCATCCGAAGCTCAGCCGCGATTGGCTGAGCATAACTGTGCTCAGCCAATCGCGGCTGAGCAGCTGATGACGTGGCCGCGTCATCAGCCGCGATTGGCTGAGCACAGTTATGCTCAGCCAATCGCGGCTGAGCTTCGGATGACGCTGCAGAGGGTGGCCGGCACTCGGGAAGATCCGCCAAGCTCCTGAAGAAGACGTCACTGCTGACGATCGGAGACCGTGGACGACACGACATGCGGTGAGTATAATGCACCACACTTCCGGGTCTAGCGTGGGTGGGGGGAAACACGGGGAAGGGGGCCATTCACAGACATAACATACATTACAAAGTTGTATAACTTTGTAATGTGTGTTATTCTGTGAATAATTTTTTTTCGCCGGACAACCCCTTTAAATGGTCTGTTCATTTAAGAAAACTTCCCATATATGGATTATTGCATAGTCTCTGCTTATATTGTAATTCCCCATATATGGATAATTATATGGTATATCCATATAAGGTAACTGTCTATATTTCATGGTCTATCCATATATGGACATTTCCATCATGAGCTTCCTAACGGTAACTCTGATAGCATTGTTAGGTATAGGAAGCATTGTTCTGAGACTGTTTATGAGGGGTACACTATGATGATACACTATAGCTGTATATATATAGATATAGAGGCGTGGATATATCCACATTATGTTGGACATTTATTTAGTTTTATTTTTCAAGATCGATTTGTGTAAAGAAAAAAAGAAAAAGAAAGTGAACGTCCTGGAAAACCCTATACTATACCAGTGCTGACATTCATACTTACATGTGTCTTTAAAGCTAATCCAGATCTTGTGATGTGGGATTGACCACAAATCCTTCAGTCACAAGCCGTTTGAGATTTCCTATATCCAGATCCTCTATAATAAAAATGGATGCCTCATTCTGTATATTCTATAGGTAATGCCTATCTCTAGAAACTATTAACCTGTTTTTATCCACACTTATATGGATATATAAGGAATACAGTCCTGCTGTAATAACATTGTGTCTCAGAAGGGCCGTTCTGTGTACTGCTGGTAGCAGACAAACCCTTCAGAAATCCTTTAATCTTCTAACAAGTGATTATGGGATTCTTACCATTTCCATATTGTCCGCTGCTCTGATTTATATGACTTTTCATCAGATATTTCCCCATGAACACATTTCTCATGCTGTAAATGCGTAGTGACTTCAAAAAGACATTCGGGGACATTTCCCTTCTATCTGACTGAGCACATCAAACAGCCGAGCACAGCTTTAAATTGCCTTTCTCTAAGGTGCATGCACACCTCCAATTCATTTATCTTTGGACCTTGAAATTAGCATTGAGTTCTTGAGTCACTTCATGGGAGCAATCTTTTCTTATATTAATATGAGCCGCATTAAAAATGTTGATGAGGAACGTGGACAATGTGAGATAAACAATAGAGGCATCATGGCTATTATAATATTAATAATGGCGCTTTATTTAAGAAAAAGCCTCACCTGCCTGTTGTTGTTGTCATATTCACCCGATCTCATTAGACCGGAGATACAATATATGATAATAGATGATGAATATAAAGGTAAGTATAAGTATTGCTGAACTACATTTCTGCTTTGTATAGACCTCTGTCTGTAAAAGTAGAGGAAGCCATATGTGCTACAATATAGCATGTATAAGAGACATACATGATGGCAGAATTTTGTTTCACAATGCTGAATGAACTTTAATATATGAACTTTTATACTTGAATGTGCTGCTTGGATTGTGCTATTCCTCTAATAATATCCACTTTTACCTGAGAGACTATAATGCAAAGATTATAATTTATCGCCTACTCAATGGATAATTCATAAGTACAGTATCCATTTGATGGAGCCCTAACTTCTGGGACCCCCACCAAACAAAAGAATCAGGGTTTCCTTTTCCCCATGTGAAAGGAGCTGCAGTTGAGCTTGCACACTGTCACTCAATTCACTTACTATAGGACTACAAAATATAGCCTCTGTACTTGGCTTTTCCCGTAAAAATTAAACTAATTGATTTGTTAGCTTATTGTTAGCTTATTCGTTGGCTTATCGACCAGCATGCTGCCTTTGAAGTTCATGCTGCTTTGCTCTGGGTGGTGGAAAAAGCTGGATCTAGTCCTGGGAAACTGGGATAAGTTTCCCAGGACTGGATCCAGTATTTCCAGGCACTCAAAGAGGAGCCGCATGACCTTCAAAGGCAGCAGGCAGACTGCCGAGCTATCAAATCCATTTGCTTTGTTCTTACTGTAAATTACTCATCTCTAAACACCACTCCATTCACCCTGAGGAACATGGATAAGATTAAATTTATATGCTTCACCCCCTTGTTCTTGGAGAGATAAGCCAATGTTAAGGCAGTCTGACCACGACTTACCCCTCCCCATAGAGAACATAGAAATGTTTTGCCGTAACGTGTGTATTGGGAGGACGGGAAAGATAGCCCTTGACCAAATGATCAATCTACTGACAGTTATTAAAGGTGAATGGCCACCTTAAGAGGTAAGTATGATTTATTTTATCTCTCTATCAGCTCTCTGCCCATGTCAGCAGCTCTGAACATACACTACCGTTCAAAAGTTTGGGGTCACCCAAACAATTTTGTGTTTTCCATGAAAAGTCACACTTATTCACCACCATTCGTTGTGAAATGAATAGACAATAGAGTCAAGACATTGACAAGGTTAGAAATAATGATTTGTATTTGAAATAACATTGTTTTTACATCAAACTTTGCTTTCGTCAAATAATCCTCCTTTTGCAGCAATTACAGCATTGCACACCTTTGGCATTCTAGCTATTAATCTGTTGAGGTAAGCTGGAGAAATTGCACCCCACGCTTCTAGAAGCAGCTCCCACAAGTTGTATTGGTTGGATGGGCACTTCTGGCGTACCATACGGTCAAGCTGCTCTCACAACAGCTCAATGGGGTTCAGATCTGGTGACTGCGCTGGCCACTCCATTACCTATGATAGAATACCAGCTGCCTGCTTCTGCTGTAAATAGTTCTTGCACAATTTGGAGGTGTGTTTAGGGTCATTGTCCTGTTGTAGGATGAAATTGGCTCCAATCAAGCGCTGTCCACTGGGTATGGCATGGCGTTGGAAAATTGAGTGATAGCCTTCCTTATTCAGAATCCCTTTTACCCTGTACAAATCTCCCACCTTACCAGCACCAAAGCAACCCCAGACATCACATTACCTCCACCATGCTTAACAGATGGCGTCAGGCATTCTTCCAGCATCTTTTCATTTGTTCTGCTACTCACAAACGTTCTTCTTTGTGATCCAAACACCTCAAACTTGGATTCATCCGTCCACAACACTTTTTTCTAGTCTTCTTCTGTCCAATGTCTGTGTTCTTTTACCCATCTTAATCTTTTTCTTTTATTGGCCAGTCTCAGATATGGCTTTTTCTTTGCCACTCTGCTCTGAAGGCCAAAATCCCGTAGCCGCCTCTTCACTGTAGATGTTGACACTGGTGTTTTGCGGTCACTATTTAATGAAGATGCCAGTTGGGGACCTGTGAGGCGTCTGTTTCTCAAACTAGAGACTCTAATGTGCTTATCTTCTTGCTTAGTTGTGCAACGCGGCCTCCCACTTCTTTTTCTACTCTGGTTAGATCCTGTTTGTGCTGTCCTCTGAAGGGAGTAGTACACACCGTTGTAGGAAATCTTCAATTTCTTAGCAATTTCTTGCATTGAATAGCCTTCATTTCTTAGAACAAGAATAGACTGTCAAGTTTCAGATGAAAGTTCTCTTTTTTTGGCCATTTTGAGCGTTTAATTGACCCCACAAATGTGATGCTCCAGAAACACAATCTACTCAAAGGAAGGTCAGTTTTGTAGCTTCTGTAACGAGCTAGATTGTTTTCAGATGTGTGAACATGATTGCTTAAGGGTTTTCTAATCATCAATTAGCCTTCTGAGCCAATGAGCAAACACATTGTACCATTAGAACACTGGAGTGATAGTTGCTGGAAATGGGCCTCTATACACCTGTGTAGATATTGCATCAAAAACCAGACATTTGCAGCTAAAATAGTCATTTACCACATTAGCAATGTATAAAGTGTATTTGTTTAAAGTTAGGACTAGTTTAAAGTTATCTTCATTGAAAAGTACAGTGCTTTTCCTTTAAAAATAAGGACATTTCAATGTGACCCAAAACTTTTGAACGGTAGTGTATATATTTATACAATAGGCCCTAGATCTTATCATGGCATAGGCATAGCGTTCATTGATAAAATTCTGGATTCCTATAGTCACTAGCAGAGAGGGCTTAAGAGCTTAGTACATACTACTTCACTATTGAATTCAATGTAGCAGTATGCAGTAAGCTTCTCACTCAGATATAGAGCTCCAGGAAATTAGGTGCGCTGTATCAGAGAAACAAAGCTGTAATCACTATAAAGGTGGATGATGGAATTAATCAGCCCATAATTGTCATATTAGACACTATTGGACTATGGACCTATTAGATACCAATAAACAATGTCCTATATCTGGCCTGGCAGGAAGTAGTACTGTACATGCTGAGTAATCACTATAGAGGCACTTCTTCTTCTGCCATAAACACATCATTAACCTTGTGACCCCTCTCATATCCTAACAGTGGCAGATAAAAATACAGTAAGCATTTGTGTTATTAACTTTTCATGTTATACTGTGACTGCAGTTATGCTGAATATCCCACTTTTGTCCCTGTCATATTCAGGAGTTTAAATTATAAGGAGGATGGTTGGGGCCTCACACTTGAAACATATTTGTAACTTGTACAGTAGTTGTTGTAATTTTCCTTCATTAAAGGGAATTTCCCATCTAAACTAATATAGGTAAATTTGTAGGACTTTTCATGTTAAATATTTAGCAACTGCATTAATTTAGCAAACGTGATAGGCATCCACATCTAATCAACACCCAAGCCCCCCCTCCTTGAGTTTTTTGATACCCCCATACTCCTTGGTGCCTCCGTTGCTCCTTTCTGTTTGGGTATGTGGGACTATATTGAAGATGGCACTGGTTGGGAAACTACATTTACCGCCATGTCGTGTACCACCTTCATCTAAGTCTAAAGTCTATGGTGCTCCATTCTTGCAGCAGAATTTTATTCCGCTGTGAGAACATAGTGCTATGGCCTTATATAACTTAGATACTTTGCTACTTTGAATGAATAAATAATAACGAGACCATACTTACCTGTCTGTACTCCCCCCCCATGCCCTCTGGCAGTGTCCAAGCTCAGTTCCAAGCTCAGTGACGACTCGCCCAGCCAATCATTATGCTGTCCCATCCTGTGATTGGCTGAGTGGGCCATCACTCAGCTAGGAACCCAGTGACACTGCCGAACAGCATCAAGGGAGCACAGACAGGTAAGTATGGTCTCTTTATTATTTATCCATTCACAGCAGCACAGTATCTACGTTTTCTACGTCTTTTGCACTATATTCTATATATATTCTCACATGTAGACTTTATAGGAATCAGCATCACAGCGGAACGGAGAGGGAAAAGAGCCAGACTGTGACGGAGAGGACTCCGTCCAACTGCTTTACTGTGTCCTGAGGGGTGAATCATCTGGAAAAGGTCTGAAACAGCGCAGAGGCCTTAATTACATCGTATTACACATATATACAGTTTGGGGTTTACTATTGAATGATGCCACAATGTTTTTTAATTTTTTAAATTCATTGAATGTCAGAGGTCATTCAAGGTCAATATAAAATTTCTTAGAAACTTTTACATTTAGTTTATTAGGTTTTAACTGTAATTCATTGATTGAATACTGTTTTTTCTTTAACTTAATAATAGAATAAATGTGTATATATTAAATATTGAGCTTTTCACATTTATAGGCTAAATGATCAAATGATAAAATAAGTCAACATTCAGCACTTAGCCTTGTAGAATTGAATAGTCTAAGAAGTTTAGAGAAAAATAAGTGTGGGATCCTGTCTGGGCCCTGACAAGTCAGTTACTCCATCCATGGACAAATGTTTGTTCGGCCAATCACAATGAACATAATGAGTTGAGAACCAAGAAGGTATTGTATAATTCCCATGAATAAATGTTTTCATTAAAGTGAATACAAATTCCACCATGATGGTTTTTTTTAAATCTATTTAAGTGTAAAACTTTGTGCTTAGTAATTTTTCCCATTCTACTGCATAGATATAAATGATAAAATGATGTCTCTGCCTGCAGCCATTCAAAAATAGAGCATGTCAGCTTACTGCATACTCTTTATATATTAGGCTATGTTCACACTGCGTATGAGTCCGGCCGCATTTCAAACGCCACCGTACATGTGCGGCTGAAACTACGGGCGTGGGAAAAGTAGACATGCGGCCGGATGCGTACGAACCGCAAACATACGCCCGTAGTACAGTTATGCTTCCCTAGCTAGTTTCGAAGCGATCTGAAACAGGTCATTTACTTGGAAATCTTCGCCAAGCCCCGTAAACCACACAGAATCTTTTGGATCGAAAAATCAAGTTCAATTTGGCTGAAATAAGTACTTCGTACGGGACTGCATGGAAATCCACGGCCGTGAGTTTCAACATTTCCGTCCTCAAACAATGGTCTTGTTCATTTTTCACGGCGCCGTATACGATCCGGCCGTAAGCTCATACGTAGTGTGCACTGTGCGGGCGTATATCGTATACTTTCAAGCGAACGCATCAACCTCAAAACTACGTGCGTATATTCGCGGTTCGCACTACGGCCAGAAACATACGCAGTGTGAACATAGCCTTAAACTGGATGCTGAGCTGTTGTAGCACTGTAGCACTACTTTCCCCTAGTTTTTCTCTGCACAGCTCCAAACCACCAGGTTGGACTTAAAGCTACAGCTAACCCCATACATGTGTCATTTCCATGCATTTCTATGCACAGCCAGCTGGCTATGGGCTGTTGTGAGGGGGAACAACACTAAAAGAATCCCCCCCCCCCTAAAAACTATTTTCCCCCACCCCCTGCCTGTAGTGTTTTTTTCGCCCCCCTCGCTGGACTTCTCCTTTAACCAACTAAAAACCTTTTTACGACTTGGCACTACTTCCAGCAACCAATAACAATAATGACGTGCAGAGAGTTAAACATAAAAAATATAAACTCAGCATCAACCTAGCAGTTATACTGCAAATTTACTCCAATTTTTCTCCCAATTTCAGCCCACAAATATATTTTTTCTGCTTTGCATTTTAAAATCACTAATGGGTAAAGGGGTTAAAGCATAACTGTCATATTTTTTTTAATTGCAGAAATCAGTAGTATAAGCGATTTTAAGAAACTTTGTAATAGGTTTTATCAGCCAAAAAAGCCTCCTTCTGTACTCAAGAAGCAATCTCCCAGCCTCCCCCCTGACTTCTTATCTGTGCATTATCAGGCAAACACGTCTTCATTACAGAGAAGCCAGTGAAGACGGGCTCTGCTCTCTCCATTGTAAGCCTATGAAGAGGGGAGGGGGCCGAGGGAGATGAGGGAGCAGGAAGAGGTGACATGAAGGTCAGCTGTTTGTAGACTCTCTGGGCACCTAAACCGCAGGATTCTGGGGTCAGAAAGGTCAGTGCTTATCTATGAACTTACTGAGAGAAGATTGCAGGGTGTTGTGCTGTGCAGGACTGCTCCGTGCTCAGTCACTCCTAACAGCCCCTCCCCTCTCCATAGCCACATAATGGAGACAGAAATCCTGCTGCTTCTGATGTGAGGGGGGAGGCTGGGAGATTGCTTTTTCAGTCCAGAAGGAAACTCTTTTGATTTATAAAACCTATTACAGAGTTTCTTAAAATCGCTTGTACTTTTGATATTTAATGTTTTCAAAAAAATGACCCTGAAATGACAGTTACGCTTTAAGACTATTTATTAGAATTGAACTGTTGAGTCTCACAGATGGGTACGCTATCAATAATGGTGTTTAAAACTCTCTTTTTTTTTTTTACAAGTGAATAGGTGGCAATGGTTAAATAGAGAAGAACCAGTCATAGCTCAATGTAATTGGGGACTGGGACTTGTGTCATTTACCAGATCCCAAATAAATCATAATTATAAATAATAAATGATGTGAAGACACCTTTAATTTCTCACTGCTGCTATATCTTGTATCTTGTATAGTATATGGAACATCCAAATTTAGACAACATAGAAGATTATAGACCCATTTTCCTGGTGAGCTAGTTTGGGACTTCACATGCTTGGCTTGACCAGCTGCTATGTGTTTTCAGCAGCTGACAAACATGAATGGTGTCTCCTCCTTTCAAGGAAGAAGTATAATGCTGCGTTTACACGGAACAATTATCGTTTGAATTTTCGCAATAAGATCGCATTTGAGCGATAATCGTTCCGTGTAAACACAGCAAACGATCAAGCGACGAGCGCAAAAACGATCAAGCAACGAGCGAAAAATCGTTCATTTTGATCTTTCAACATGTTCTCAAATCGCTGTTCGCTAAAAATTCGTAGATCGCTTCGTGTAAACAGTCTTTCAAAGATTGCCCCTATGTGAAAGATGGGCTTAATCGATCTTAAAAACTATCGCAATAACGATTTTTTCAGCGAATTTTCTAACGATTTATCCAACGATTTATTCGTCTAAACGCTGATAGTTATAAAAACTAAATTGTTGCTTCAAAATCGTTAAACGATCGATTGGGCGAATTATTGCTACATGTAAATGCAGCATAAGGCATTGGAATTCATCATCCAGGGTCCTTCTTTCCCCTGACATCATCTGTCAGGATTGGGGTCAGGAAGGCTCACCTTTAACCATATTGCAGGGCTCAGATAACTTTTCTGCAATGTATGTTAAAAATAATTTTACTCATTCCCTAGTGATCTGTGGTAGTAGAGAGTTTTAAGGGTTAGGCTATGTTCACAAAACGTATATCTTCATAAAATCTCGGCCGTTGTACAACGGCTGTGATTATTACAAGAATATACGTTGCATTGCTGTCTATGGGATCCCGGCCAGAGCGTATACAACTGACATGTCAGTTTTCTGCGGCCGCTATTCATTAAATAGCAGCTGCAGAAACCCATGTCAGTGCACACTGTGGAGCGAGCGGATCAGGCCGCTCGCTCTATAGCGTGCAGTGTAAAATTCTGATGCGGGCACGCACGGATACACCCGCATCAGAACTCTGCGGCCATAAAGACCATCCGGCCGGTACTGCAGTACCGGCCGGGATGATTGTTTTCAGAGATCGTTCCGTGATCTGCCCAGGCTCATACGTTGTGTGAACATGGCCATACTCTGGCACTTAAAAACTTTTATATGTTACTGCCCTTATATAAATCATAACAGACATCTTGTCCTTACCTCTCTACGCTCCCCTAGTATCCACCTTCTTTGGGTCTCCTGCTGACTGCAGCCCCCACCACTTCTGAACTTGTGATGGGACAGAGCTGAGCCCAGTGATTGACTGAGAAGGCCATCATTGCCAAGTCGAGTTAATCTTGGAAGTGGTGGTGGCTACGTCAATGGGGGACATGGGAAGAGAACACCGAAGCTATGTTTTAAATAAGTGCAGCAACGTATAAAACATTATAATTGCTGGAGTACCCCTTTATTACCAGTTATATAAGTGGTTTAGGGTAGTGGAGGGGCTAGAGCCCCCTACACTGTCAATTTAATGTTGTGAAGATGTTAAGGCTTCTTTCCAGTGGTATCCCTCATCCACCCTCATGTATGTATCCTAGACTTCAGTCTATGAAATGCACACTCTAAAATGCATCTTTCTAAAAAAAAATCCATTTCTTAAATTCAGGTCATTTTTGACATATTTGAGCATAGTTCCTATTGTAACTCTTTCATAATAAATTAAAAAGCGACTTTTCATCGTCTGTCAGACACATAGCACTACGACCTATCTATGAAATGACTGTCCTCATATTTTAAAACGGCTTAAAAGAAGAGAACAATTGGGCAATCATCAGTCCAGGGGCTGGAAAAATCCCACTCCCCTTATCTAATCTCCGTGAGATACCAAGTACAACTTTCAATTTTCACTGAAAGTGACAGCGGCTGCCAGAGCAGGGGTAAAGCTGGGGGATTACTGCCTCTAACTACAGGGTTGGTTTCTGAAAACTGCTAAATAAAGTCATCCACATTATGGCCAACAGCTTACATTTACACTCCGACGCGATAGTAAAAGGTCAAAGCTTTTACCAGAATACAAAGAGGAAAAGGCCACAGTCTACATAAAAGAGCAGCAGTACGGAAATGCATCCAGCATCCAGACAGAAGCCTAAATACAGGAATAAACTATATGATACGTCTGCCTGTTAATGCTTCATAGAAATAATATTATAGGTCAAGTCCCATCCCAGTGCCTCGTACTATAGAGCAGAATATTTTCCAGCCTTGTTATTGTCTAAAACTGAATAAGTAATTAAAATATTACTAGTAAATTAATAATAATCTTCATCATCATCATCATCATAATAATAATTATATACACTGTGAATATATATATATATATATATATATATATATATATATATATATACATATATTATATACTTTGTTATATTATTATAAACACATTAGGGCTATGTTCCCACTACGAACAGATAAACGCAAACAATGGACATTGTTGTAAAACCAAGGCCTAATTAATGTTAATTAATGTTTTACAACAACGGCCATGGTTTATCGTTAAACAACGGCCGTTCACTAAAGAACAGCCGTTGTTAGTCCATTATGGGAACATAGGCAAAAAAAAAAATCTATGCAATACATTCACTTCCATTATAAAAGCCCAACTTTTTCGTTTAGCCACCAGTCAATGGTCGGCTGCTGGCTGTTTATCCTACACAAAATTTCACACAGTTCTTAAGAACATGGCCACATTATTATTTTTTTTTTTTACAGTGTCATAATAGGGCTGCCATAGAGGTGCAAAAGCATTCTATTGTATCTCCGTATAACACTGATTTTTAAGACATTTTCCATTTAAGAGTCAGGGAAAGCTGTGGAACTGGTAGTTTTATATCTATCTAGACAGGAATTATATGTAATGGTTGCAAAATAAATGTAAGAATTATTACCATTTGAGACATTAAAAAAGTTGTCCAGAGAATTATTTCTATTTTCAATCGTGCTTAGGGTTGCATTAAAAAATATACTTAACATCCACCAATCCTTGCCATGCCCTATTGATGGTGCTGGCCCCTGCTGCTCAGTACTTCCTGTTCTCAACAAGGGAATGCCAGCTCAGTCAGTTACTAGCAGGGCTGTGTCACCACTACAGTCATTGATTGGCTGAGTGGGCTTTTCCTGCTTATAAGGGAAGTACTGGATAGGCATGAACTGTATGAACTGCCCCAAAAACATTGAGTCTGAACTGGTTACAACACATGTGAATGATAACTTAATGTCAAGAATAGGACAATAAGAGAAACATATCACTGATATCAGGGAGACCAGCCTAAGATAACACTGCCGGCTGTTAATGAAAGCGCTCAATGTATTGAAATCCTAGGTGCATTGCTCCCAGGGAAACAGGTATATGCAAAAAAAAAAGAGCCAGTGGCGCCTCATTTAATGAGTCTTGAAACACAGGGCTAGCCAAATATCCCTCCGGGAAGGACCCAGCCAAGGGGTCGCCCCTGTAGGGAAACCCCCAAAACCACCATAATAAGTGGCCCTATAAGTCAATGTAATGAGAAGGGAATAACCAAGGTTAGGTATCCATCCACAGACAGCTGTTTCGGGGTGTTGCCCCTCATCATTGTGGAGCAGGATTCTGGCTAGGTGGGAGCAATGCCTAGTAAAGCTATAAGGGAAACATATCACTGATCTCAGGGAGACCAGCCTAAGATAACCCTGCCGGCTGTTAATGAAAGCGCTCAATGTATTGAAATCCTAGGTGCATTGCTCCCAGGGAAACATGAATATGCAAAAAAGGAGCCTGTGGAGCCTCATTTAAAAGTCTTGAAACACAGGACTAGCCAAATATCCCTCCAGGAAGGACCCAGCCAAGGGGTCGCCCCTATAGGGAAACCCCCAAAACCACCATATTAAGTGGCCCTATAAGTCAATGTAATGACAAGGGAATAACCAAGGCTAGGTATACATCCACAGACAGCTGTTTCGGGGTGTTGCCCCTCATCATTGTGGAGCAGGATTCTGGCTAGGTGGGAGCAATGCCTAGTAAAGCTATAAGGGAAACATATCACTGATCTCAGGGAGACCAGCCAAAGATAACACTGCCAGCTGCTAGCAAAAGCGCTCAATTCAGTGAAATCCTAGGTGCATTGCTGCCTGGGAAACATGAATATGCAAAAAAGGAGTCTGTGGAGCCTCATTTAAGAGTCTCAAAACACAAGACTAAAACACAACAATAGGGTGAGGGATAGTGGGATTTTTGAGAGGCAAGAACCCAGAAACAGCTATGGCCATTACCCCTAGTCATGTTTAAAAATTAATTTATGGGTTGAATGTTGACATACCTTTAGGTGGCACCGGAGAGACAGTTTATTTCCTTCTGGAGGGGAGCTTATTTGAATATGTTATGCTATAGAGAATTGCCTATTATTGTGTACATAAAAGAAAAACATGCTTTATCATTTAAAGGGTATTTATTGGTTCTATAGATATTCAAATTCTCTGCAGAAAAGAAATGATTACATTTATTTGTTGATGTGACCTCTTTCCATATATATTCCGAGAGCGCTGGTTACATGAATGACCTATGTTAGTTTTCCCTACCCTTTTGTGTTGGCAGATGGATGTACCTCTCTGCACTGTTGGTAGATTCTACAATACAAATCAAAAGATAAAGAACATTGGTTTATATTGGAGTCTATGATAAAGAGCAGCTGACGATTAAATGAATAAAGTATGCTGTACACACTATACAATGCATGGTTCTATTCATTATTCTATATTTCCATTTTATCTCCAGATCCTTCATCTTCCTCCACCATTGAGTTCACAGTGTAAACAGCATAAACCAGTCTGACTGCTCCTGAGCATGAAGGCTTCTGATAAGCCGTAATTCTTACATATTAAGAATATCGCACAATAAGCAAAAAGCTTAGTGGAAATCCATTTATGTTTATTATAATGCTGTTGTTTGTTTTGGTCCTGCACATAAATGGACCTCTATTATGTACCATAGACTTTGGTGGTCCTTCAGAGCCAAATGCTCTAGTAGTGAGCATAGGCATTGACCAATATAGGGGTTTTTATCTATTAGCTCTATATGATCCGATAGAAAATATTATGGGGGCTTTATAAAGCAGACAATTTCTTTAATAAAAACCGTACCGGTGGTGAAGCCGGATGTCTATGTACATCTACGCTTCTAGCCTGCTGATATGTCCCTATAGGGCACAAGGCACTGAGGATGAACATATGTTTTTTACCTTTATCCATGGCAACATTTTTGGGATATCAGCAATTTATTTAATTTGCTAATAAGGTGTTTTGGTGCACTAGGGGTGGGGTTACCGCCCTCATTGCATCGTCTCGCCCCTCCTAATAGATACTAGGGGTTGGGTGACCGGGGTAGAACTGAGGGTGGTAGCTCCCTAGTGCACCAAACTCTACATATCTAATAAATTACAATTTTTCCAAAAAATGCAGCTGAGGATCAATGTAAGGAAATGACCTTTATCCTCAGTGTCCTGTATGCTATAGGGACATATCAGCAGGTTAGATGCTTCTAACCTTACTCCTAAACTTGCTAGCTTTATTGTCTTACAATACAGTATAATAACAAACCCTAGCCCATCCAGCCTCTAACTCAGGGATGGGGAACCTGCGACCCTACAACTGTTCAGGCTGCCCAGGCATGGTGAAAATTGTAATTTTGCAACAGCTGGAGAGCTGCGGGTTCCCCTTTCGCTTTAAGACTCTGGGTCTACTGCCTAGTACCTGAAAGTGAAAAAAGACAATACCATCATAATGGTTGGGAACCCCACAGGTCTGGCTTTGTGTTGCTTCACTTTTATAGAAATCACATCCTACATCATAATAATAGAAGTCTTAGCGACCCAGCAAATTACAAGAACATCCCAGGCCTAGGATCTCACACTGTAATACTCTGTCTGGTTTGCTATTGAATTGGTATAGATAGTAAAATTAAATACAGGGCAAGAGGAAATGTGTTCCATCTTTCTACTTCGATAAATCGGTGGATCATTGCACCACGGCCAGTAAGATAGTGTGCAGGTGTTTGCTCTGTGATACTGATACCCCCAGCTTATTAAAGGCAAGTTCTAGCAGATGTGATTTATGTCGCATATCATATCCCTTCCCTCTAATCTAAAGATGTTCCCGCCACTGGGACTGCTAATAAGTCAAGACAAATCATGAATAAATATTATAGTGACCAGTGATGAATATTTTAGATAGATTGCTTATATGTGATATATATTCATGTTAGAACATGTACAGATCACATAATGCTCCGGGTCCATACATTTCATATTTATAACTATATAAAATAGTCATGCACCTTTCAGGCTGCATTATTACAAAACCAATTGAAATAGAATGGAAAACATTAATAGTGAATCGGTGTAAATGCATTATGTTCATTTTTTTAAAATATTTGATATTTATTGTTACCTTACAGAGACATTACAGAGACATGTTAACAGTTTCTATCGCTCATATCCAACGATCAGCAGAATGAGATGAGTGTGGGCACTTGAGATAAGTGTGTGCCTCTCCCTAATTGTTTGAGTGGACGTCTCAGCACTGAGACCCCTATAGATCAAAACACTTGACATGTCTTTGTAACATGTCAAAAGATTTTTTAAATGACAGGGACACCTTAAGGTTGTCTAGTCTAAAGCCCCCAACACACGGGCTGATTGTAAGGCGAGTGCGGGAAGCTGCGGGAAGGGTTCCCCATAGCGGCTGTTAATCTGCCGAGTATTGCGGATAATCACTTGATGTAATAGGGCCTTAAGTTTCCATTTTCTATATATTAGAAATGATTAGTTATTTTGGTCCACCGTTATTGTCTGTTATTGTTTTTGGATTTTACATGTGCTCATCCAATTCCACATAAAAAAATATAAAAAGACTCTGGAAAGATTGAAGCATTTTGTTACTCAATGATATCGGAATGAGTCACTTTATGGCTGGGCAGGGTAGGTCGCTGGGTAATGGTTTAGTTAAGAAGATCATAATCCAAGGCTTCCAGCATCCATATAAAATGTAAGTGAATTGTTCATAATTTCTGGACCCATTGGATAGTGGTTTTCTAAATTTGTGATTGCCATTTGCCAAGCCGGCTTCTCTCTGCATTGCCCATATGGGTCACCAGAGCAGTCCACCAGTAAGGAGCAGATATCTAGACACATATGTGTATTTCCTCTCCTGAACTGTTTCCACAGTACGATGGTACAACGTGCATTATATATACCATATATTGTTTTTCCTCTAGCAAAAATAAATAGATACAATATTTGAACACCCAGATGAATAATAAAGAAAAGGCTGAACATGTGTGACCGCGTTCAGTGTACAGATACAACCAGGTAAACATTTGTGTTTAGATTTCATAATATGGGAATGTAATTATCATACCGCTCCTAACCCAACCTAACATACCCTGGACAAATGGTTATGCAGCCTTATTTCCCTTGGCTTTATGTCTGCCTATGATCTGTAATAAAGAACTAAGGGGTCATATACTATAGAGGTCACCCATGGGGCACTTGGAGGGAGGAGAATCAGCCATATTTGGTACTCTATCCATTGATGTTTGTTGGTAAGAATCTGTGTAGGACTTCCCTCTCCAGTGGGACAGTTATAGTTTCTACTGGAGGTATACTGTACTTTTGGGGCCAATCCCCAACACATACCTCCTATGTATAACTATAACTGATGGCACTTGCCACCTGTCACACATTGACTCCAATGTTATTATTGTTACTACAATGAATGATTGTTCAGAATGTGAATTAGATCACCTGCCCGCCACCCGTCCTCTCTTTACACCGGAACATTCTGCATGGCTGAGCATTCTTGTACTGTCTATGGGGAAGGGTAAGTCGCAGCAAGAGAGCTCTCACTGCGGCATATCTCTCCTGAGAGAAAGGGGTAAGGTGATGATTTTCCTTTACGTCTACCTATATCAACTGTCGAGGGTCAGTCAGGAGAGCTCCATACACCTTAGATTGAGGTATATAGGAACCTTAAATAGGTTGTCCTGAAAAATTCACGTTTCCCCCATCCACAGGATAGAAGAAAAGTAGGAGGTCGCCGGGGTCTGACCTGTGTACCTCCCGCTGATCTCCGTATGGGACCCTGCCGGTTCTGTTATTAATAGAGCCGCGGGTATGGCACGCGATCCGCGGCTCTGTTTATTCCTATGCAGCCGATGGAAAGAGTCGAGCACATCACTCTTCCAGTGTTCATAACAGAGCCGGTGGGACTCGAAACAGAGATTGATGGTGGGTACAGAGGTCGGACCCCAAGCGATCTATTTCCCCCTATCCACAGTGACTTTTTCCTGGACAATCTCTTTAAGAGTTCTAGGGAGCAGAACTTGGCACCATAAAATGGGCCTATTATGATCTTTGCTAAGGGACCACCATTTTGTTTCTATGTGACTCCCACTAGTAGAGGGAATGATTAAGGTCAGTGCTTTTCAAACTTTTCTACTGGAGCCTGGTCAAAGAGACATAATGATGCCTGGGCCTCATCAGACTGACCAAGAGGATGCTGGGGCCTCACTATCTATGGTGGAAGTCCATACAAATATAAAAACTATTGCTCAGTCTACCCTTCATTTGTCTTCTAAACTCTGTATACCATTAAAATAAGTACAAAATTAGTCAATAATGTTCCTAAACCAGAGGTTGTTGCAGCCAAGGAAAGGATTGTGCTGCTTACAGTCACTTCTGTAAAAACTACCTCCCCAGCTGTGCCTCACCAGCAACTAGGGGGCTCCTCACAGTTTGAGAAGCACTGATTTAGGTCATATAGTGGAGAGTCTATGGTAATGCAGTCCTGTAATAATGGCCTTATAGATGTGTTATGCAGCAGTGAATGACCTCTTGCACAGGCCTGAGCATTTCTTCTAAATCCTGGGCTTAGAGAGTAACCTCTTCCACTGGAATTTCCACATGATCACATTACCAGGGCTTATGCAAATGTAAAAAGGGTTGTAATGAGTGAATGTGCAAACAGATGACTATGGCACAGTGCTTCATAATTATGTTATTAGAAATAGATCATGGTATTAAAAGTTTAGCTCATCGTGATATTAGGATATGTTTGTGTTGTGTTACAGATAAACTATGAAAATGATCACAATTCAAATGAGCTCTAGAGGTTGTCCAGTATCTTAAAGTGGTATTACACAAAAAAATAAAAATCTGTTTCTTTACGATTCCTTAATACAGTTATACAACTTTGTAAAATAGCTCTACTAAGGGGAAAAAAATATATATACATGACATTTTTACATTGAGTGACAGCAATAAGAAGCGACACAGCAGGGCTGCTGAAGCCCTTGTCTCAAGGCAGTTAAATATGCATGCAGCAGCACTGAGAATTATGTGTATTATAATGAATATTAGCAAAAGAATACACATTACACTTGGGAAAGCTTCCTGTGTCACTAGTACTGCAACCACAGCAGCCTGTAGCAGAGGAGCGGTAATTGCTCTGCTACAGGGTGCTGCAAACTACAGCACTACTGACACAGGCAGCTTTGCCATGCATTAGAATAGACATCAAGGAAGGCCTATTACCATTAGTGCAGCATGCAGCGCTAGTGATATGTAATTATACCAGGGCCAGGGCTTGAGCAGCCCTGCAGTTCCCAAAATAGCCATTTCTGGCAACAGAGGGAAAGTGTTGCCCCTTACTGATGCTATATATATATATATATATATATATATATATATATATATATATATTTATTTATTTATTTTTTCTTGTTGTTTGTTTTTCAGCTTAGATTTGTAATTTTAAAACGTTAGGGCAACTCTACGAGAATAACCTGATATTACAATTCTCACAGATTTCTCAAAAATACCAGGTGTCCAATAGATACTTCTTTAAATACCTTCAAATACGACACTTTGCCAGTACTCTGTCAGTTAAAAAGTCGCAAGCGGTGTCACCATATGAACTTTTTTTTTTTATGATGTGACTAAAATTACTAAAGAGAGCTCCATGGCCTCCATGGCACTGATGGATAAATTATCTATCCCATTGCAATTTACTCAAAAATGGGAATCTGATATAGGCCGTCAATTTACTGAGGAACAATGGGCCAACTCATTCAGACTCCCTAGCGGTCTCTCTAAATGTGCCACTCACCTACAGGCCTTGGTACCTTACTTCGTATAGATTGTTGAAAATCTTCCCAAGGGTTTCCACCTTGTATTGGAGAAGTCAGGCTCATATCGGGTCTCTCATGTACATATGGTTGTTTTGTAACCAAATTCCTCAATACTGGCAATCAATGCAATCATTAATAACCCAGGTTATAGGCAATAGTCCGCCATGGGGGCCAGGTATAGCTCTTTTGTCATTAGGCCTAGAAGACTTTTCAGTCTCTATTAAGACCATTGTGTTCCATATTTTGATACTTGCAAAATCCAAACTTGCTCAATGTTGGAAATCTACCAATGTGCCATCACTGACAGAGATTGTTCAAATTGTTCAGCACTATTGCACGATGGAGCATATGCTAGGGAATAGAAGTAAATAGTAACAAAGAATTTGGTTTGGGTGTTAAATGGAAGAAATGGTTACATTTTCAAGGCTTGTCTACTCCGGGATGAGTTCATTGTATCTTTTCGACTATAAATTTACAACTTCAGAAACTTAAGTTGTGGCTATACCAGGCTTACTAAATAATTATGCATTTATCCCCTCCTAAATTTACTACTCCCCCCCCACCACCACTTAGCACTCGCACGTCATTACTTCTCTCTTTTTAGACTTAGATTGTCAAACCAATTATTTTGCAGTTATTTTTAAGTTGTTACTCTGTTACTTAACTGTAATGTTCCTTTATTATCTACTTTGGTTAATTACTATAGGGTTATTGTATTTGTTCTCTTGAAAACTCAATGAAAATTTTGAACAAGAGAATGCAAAAAAAAAACAAACAAAAAACAACAACAATTTTGTAAGTGCTTTGGATTAGCAAAATTAATTACTTTTGAAGTTTGGCCTCTTTTTTTTCCCTTTAGTGTTGATAGCTCATTGCCTGGGTTCCTGAACACCATTGTCCACTCTGAAAGAGGTGGCCGGTCTGAGACGTCAGTTGGGTGGTCAGGACCTCAGGGAGCGTTAAGTTTACTTTAGTTTCTAGAATAGAATATCCACCTAATATGCCTCTAAGAACGCTCAAGAATCTTTGTTAACTTGAAAGTGCGTTAAGTGCATATTTATTTCACAATTCAGGTTAGTCCCGGACCATAAATTTCAGGGACTAACTTGTGCCTGTACATAGAGGTCCGGCAGTAGGAAGGGTAAGGAAGGCTGATCTGCAGGCGTAACTGCATAGGCATGGTGACTGGATCACAACTTAAAAGAACTTATTGTCAGAATTTAAAGGGTATCACTATGACTAGAAGTTTTGATCAGTGAGGGTTCAGACGCTAAGACCCCCACTGATTGCTAAAATGAAGGGGCAGAAGGAATTAGTTCTATTAGTTTCAACACAACACCATCAAAACATCTGACGTGTCACTGTGCAGTAAAACGTTTTATAAAGGGATTGATGGATAGGCTGTGGTCTTCTTTATACTTTTAATTCTGTAGCTAAACAGAGACTTTCTGCTGGGAGAAATGCATGTAATAAGCGTGTACAGTACTTGGTGATGAGTTCCCTGTAATGCATGTCTCTGAGGTGATGTATTGCTCTCATCCAACCTGGTTCCCCCACATTCTTGAAGGATTCAATACCTCATGTTATTTGTCATTATAGTGGAACAACTCCCAGAGGCGTTCTCTTTCTTCGGCAATTTACTGTCCATATTACAAGCCTGTTTTTCCACCTACTAAAAGTCACAACACAAGCAGCATGTCCAATATCTTACAATAAGGATTCTATCCACCATTCAGGCTGCCCAACATGGTATCTTATTCTAATCTCAGCTATGGCTGCTGTTCTTCCACTCGTTGCTTCTAGGTTCCTAGTAGAAAATGACTTTGTCACTCTGATGGCATCCACAAGGAAACAGATTACTAGATTAAATAAAGGGCTGGGTATACCAACAAAAACACATAGAAACATGATAACTGAGAGACAAATGTGATTACAGATAGTTCACAGTGACGTATCTATGTATATTAATAGCACAAGACTTACTAGTGATTTAAAGGGGAACATCAGTCATTACGTAAAGTTACCACAAAGTAACCAATGTAGAACCGCGGGAATGAGAGCGTCCGAAAATTACACGGGACATACACTTATCCTTGCTAGATAGTAGTCACTCTGTTGGTAGGGTATGTTCACACAGCAAAAAACTGCTCTAAAAAAGGGAAAAATCTTTTAGCAGTTTCTTTCCACGTCACATGCTTTTTTAAACATCCCCCATTGAACCCAATGGGAATTTGAAACGGACCTTTTCTGGGGTGTTTTTTGGTGCTATGTTTTCCAGTGTGAACATTTCCTTAAAGGGGTATTCCAGTCAAAATTTACTGATCAGCCATCCACAGGATGGCTCATCAGTGACGCTTGGGCAGGGTTTGTCTCCATTATTGTGTCTTCGAGGGACAAGGGTCCTCCATTTCTGTGATTTGTGTGGGCCCAGCAGTTAGACCTCCCCAATCATTGTTGTTATCACCACTCGTGTGGAAAGATTGTAAGTTGTAATCCTTGTAAAACCACATTAGACTGCAATAGCAGACAAAACTCATGGAGAGGTGTGAAGCTATTAATAGAAATATCTAATACCTATACAGGGAGAGGAAGAGGCTAAGTCTGAAATATGTAGTGTGATACAGTAAATGTAATGATAAAAACCACTGCTGGTTGTTACAGTGTACTGTACGGACCATACTGACACAGCAAGAAGCTAAGCAATGTGCAGGTGATGGACTCAGATCTCTATATGACACATCAGAAGAGTTTGACTGGATTTCTCCTCTAAGTACTACGTGATCCCAAATAATGTGAACTATGATGTTGTTTATAGGGCCAGAAGATTCATTAGTAGGTATTCATTCTTGTTAAAAGTCCCATGAAATGACTTTCAGAAAACTCCCTTTATTAGAACTTTAACAATCCATTAAAAGGATTCATGTGCAATGTAATAAAGCAGCAGGCCAAGGGTCATTGATCGTCTCACCTCAAGAGGAAATATCCACGGGATATAGAATATTACTCGATCATAATGGAGAGTAATAGACCTATCCTATCCATTATATGTACTGTAATACAAGAAGACATAACGCCAGTAGGAAAAGAGCCTTAGAGAGTATTGCTATGGGGTCAGACTTATGATTTATTGGGGGCATGTTACAAGTATACAGGTGGGCAGGGTACCAGATAGAGCAAAATAAGGGTGCCATAGGAGCGGTAAGAAATTAGTTGGTGGTGGCCAAGCAAGTAACGTTCTTTATCTGTGCAGTAGATTGTTTGGCTGTCCTTGCTAGGACTGCTCTTATCTTCTAACCTATAATGGTATGAGGCTCTGTTGGATTCAAGGAGGACTTAGATGTCTAATATAAGGTGTCTAACATAAGTAACTAACTTTTAGGTTACCAAGAAATATGACCATAGCACAGACTTTATTAAAATTTGAATACACAATAGAGGAAGCCTTGTGGCTGAGGGAACCCATTTACATTCCTCAATCAGCGCTAAATGTAACACCAACAGACAACAATATTATCCTGAATTAGGCTTGTTTATGTCATGCTGAATATCATAGCAGAGCCATAAGAAGTCTCCTAAGATGTGTTAAATGTACAGTAATCATTATTGTAGGTTAGCTTCTTCCAGTACAATTATCTTTACAAGAGGTCAGACACCTTTAGCATTTCTACAAGGGGGTGGTAACTGACCAAGAAAATGCTGGTATACCTGTTTTAGAATTATAGACAATATGTTGTTCTATAACCAGTATTAACCATCCATTACATAGACGGGGAGTTGTATTTGCAAATGCTGTTTGTTTTGTACAGCGAAGGTGAAAAGAACTCTGAGAAAGGACCAACAAGATTTGTATAGTAAATATTCTGTGGTAGCAGGGCCGGCGTCAGCACAGGGCTGACTTGGGCAACTGCCGGGGCCCACAGGGCCTCTAGGGGCCTGATGTTCTGATATTCAGACAGTTCACTGTAGTGCAGGGTGATCAGCCTAAACATCAGAGGAGAAGGAGCAGGACCTGTCAGCATCCTGCAGAGACAGGGAATGAAGAACCTCATCACATGACCTGCAGGTCCTCAGTACTACAGTGTGGGGATCGGCCCAACAGAGAGGAAGAGGGAGAAGACTGGGCTGTAAGTGCTGTGGCTCTGAGGCTCTGTTGCCCAAGAGCCCGCTGGGGCTCTGTTGTCCAAAAACCTCTAGCCGGCCCTGTGTGTCAGGCCCAGACCTTGGGGATCAGTGTAGTTTAATTTCATACCACGATTCATATACTCTAAATGGTCACTTTATCAGTAGTGTGTTAGACTGCCTTTGGTCGTAAAGGGGTACTCCAACATGAGGTAAAAAATTCTGCTAAAGGATGTACTGTAGCATTGCTCTCCTGTCCAACCTAGTTCTGAAACTACCAAAAATCCATTTGTTCTGGGGGGGTCTTAGTTCTGTATTTTGTGGGTGTACTCCCTGGTTGAGCAGTTGCTCAGTACTACAAGTTCCAAAATGAATTGCTTTCCCTCAGCTGTTCATCGAAGTCCTCCACCCTGCCCATTCCCAGACCAATGCTGTTGCAGAACATCTAGGCTATGTTCACACATTGCAGTTTCATTGTGTTACTGAATAATTTAATTGCAGTACTTAATCATTTGCAGTCCTGCATTACTTCATTGTGGTCCCGCCCACACAGCACGCTGTATTCCCTACCTGTAACACCTCACAGCACACTGTATTCTCTACCTGTAACACCACACAGCACGCTGTATTCTCTACCTGTAACACCACACAGCACGCTGTATTCTCTACCTGTAACACCACACAACACACTGTATTCTCTACCTGTAACACCACACAGCACACTGTATTCTCTACCTGTAACACCCCACAGCACGCTGTATTCTCTACCTGTAACTCCACACAGCACGCTGTATTCTCTACCTGTAACTCCACACAGCATGCTGTGTTCTCTACCTGTAACCACACAGCGCACTGTATTCTCTACCTGTAACACCACAGAGCACGCTCTATTCTCTACCTGTAATACTACACAGCACACTGTATTCTCCAGCTGTAACATCACACGCTATTCTCTAGCTGTAACACCAAACAGCACTGTATTCTCTACCTGTAACACCAGACAGCACACTGTATTCTCTACCTGTAACACCACATAGCATGCTGTATTCTCTACCTGTAACACCACATAGCATGCTGTATTCTCTACCTGTAACACCACACAGCGCTGTATTCTCTACCTGTAACACCACACAGCACACTGTATTCTCTACCTGTAACACCACAGACCACACTGTATTTTCTACCTGTAACACCACACAGCACTGTATTCTCTACCTGTAACACCAAACAGTACACTGTATTATCTATCTGTAACACCACACAGCACGCTGTATTCTCTACCTGTAACAGCACACAGCACGCTGTATTCTCTAGCTGTAACACCACACAGCACGCTGTATTCTCTACCTGTAACACCACACAGCTCACTGTATTCTCTACCTGTAACACCACACAGCACACTGTATTCTCTACCTGTAACACCACACAGCACACTGTATTCTCTACCTGTAACACCACACAGCGCTGTATTCTCTACCTGTAACACCACACAGCACGCTGTATTCTCTACCTGTAAAACCACACAGCACGCTGTATTCTCTACCTGTAACACCACATAGCATGCTGTATTCTCTACCTGTAACACCACACAGCGTGCTGTATTCTCTACCTGTAACACCACACAGCACCCTGTATTCTCTACCTGTAACACCACACAGCGTGCTGTATTCTCTACCTGTAACACCACACAGCACACTGTATTCTCTACCTGTAACACCACACAGCACGCTGTATTCTCTACCTGTACCACCACACAGCACGCTGTATTCTCTACCTGTAACACCACACAGTACTCTGTATTCTCTACTTGTAACACCACACAGCACGCTGTATTCTCTACCTGTAACACTACACAGCAAGCTGTATACTCTACCTGTATCACCACACAGCACACTGTATTCTCTAGCTGTGACACCACAGAGCACGCTGTATACTCTACCTGTAACACTACACAACACGCT